>NW_019416889.1:130970-153990 GCF_000390285.2 Anoplophora glabripennis
TGTTTTATGGCCTCCAAGATCGCCTGATCTGAACCCTCTAGATTTCTTTGTTTGGGGATATTTGAAGACATTAGTGTATGGTACTCCTGTAAATAGCCTGGAAGAGCTGCAGCTACGGATTAATCAAAAGTGTCAAGAAATCCAAACCAAGGAGGGTGTTTTCGAAAGAGTTCGAATATCGTTGAGACGAAGATGTCGTGCCTGCTTGGAAATGGACGGAGGGCACTTTGAACATCTTCTGTAACTTTGTTTTTTGTTTGTTAAAAGCTTCCTTTGTCGGTTTATTCCTAATAAAATAAAATGTTTGAAAAACGAATAGTGGTCCATATCTCCGCAACCGTTACTTTGCGGGCCCATGTTTATTAAGACTTTTCTGCTTATTTTGGTTCATACTATTACCTCCTGAAATATTTTATACTCTTTTTTTAACAACCTGTATACAACAGTTTATTACATTTATTCTTATAGAACTTATGATTAGTACTAGATGTTCTAATAAAGATATGGAACACTTTAATAGCAGTTATTGCTATAATTTCGTAAAGGGTATAAAAAACGTTGTATACTAGTTATACAATAATTTAATAGAGAATACGGTTTATACTATGTAAGCAATACGTGTTTTATATCTAATATTCACCTGTTTATCATATAGTATATATAGTATATACAATGTTCTTATAATGGCATATAGAATTTTAATAAAGACTAAAGCGCATTTCTTTCAGTGTACCTACATGACGTGACTTACATTCTTGATCACGCTTTAGCGGCAGATTCCACGTCACAAATTAGTAAAAAGTGTTTTTTAAATGTGTGTCGTGTTCGAAATAGGAGTTGTTAAAGTCTAAAAAAATAACTTTACTCTATACTTTAATTTAAAATCAATTGATTTCATTCAAATTTGGTAGGTAGCTTTAATTTTTTTTGGTCCCAAAAAAAAATAGTAAAGATTAAGGTTTCAGTAAATTTTCTTGCTAAGGAAATAAACAAAAAAACAGTTGAATGTTGTTTTTCTGAGACATAAACCAAACTTGTGTTTTGTATGGAGCACCCTGTATATTTGTCGTTTTCTAAAATCCTCTATATTACAGAATGGTAGTATTAGTCCTTCTAGCCCTTCGTAATCGAGTTATTTGAGAAACGTCATAGAAAAACTCACAAACAAGCGCTTATATCGAAATCCTAATTTTTACATATTTGTGATAGTTTTTATACACAAAAAAATGTAAATGAATTGAACATATATGAAACATTGTATAGAACTACACATTTGAATGAAGATTTTGTTTTTGCGATGAATTCTTATTTTTTATGTTGCACTTTTACATTTTAAAATGTATTCCTAATGTGTTCTTACTATATTTGATGTAAATACACGAATACAAGTGTGAATTTACATCTCCTGATTTGGCTCGACCAATCAGATTAATCATTAATCAGGTTCTTTTATAAACACATTTAGTTTTGGTATAATTAAATGTCTTTTCGTTAGCGTGGTGTTCCTCAATTCATTATCATTATTTATCATATCATATTTTTTGCATGAAACTGTAGCTATTTTTTTGTTCTTCAAAGTAACCCATAAAAAAAAATTATCCTGCTATTTCACACTTTTAAGAAAACGCGAAACAACCTAAACTTGGAATAATAGCGCCAATAAAAAAACAACAGTTTCGTTAGAAATTTCAAACTTATTTATCAATTTTTTGTGCTGAAAACTAAGCCTTTCCGCATTTCCATCACAAAATCCATAACAAAAATGAAAATCTGCGTATTCTTCGTTGCTAAAAAGCGTTTTTCAGGATAACGTTAACAATAACAATAAAAATAACAATAATTACAAATCAAATTACTAGAGAGCTAACGAAATGTGACAGAATTACTAATTAATTTGACAGATAAATTTGTTATTTTGTCGTACTTGAACAATTATTTTTCAGAGATCACTTTGAAAACACTGAGTCGTACAGAAAAATCGAAGAGCTTTTTTCTTCTAAATTGAATAAAGAATCCAACATTTTTATTTTATGAAAAAACAGTGGCGTACCAATTTTTTCTTTAAAAATATCCAGTAAAGTGCTAGTAGCACCCTGTATATTTTGAACTTTTACTCACTTCGTTAAGACTTTATCCTGCTGAATAGTCGAGGAAATAAAGCACAAAAAGAGCCGAAATCTCCGAAATTTTTCGATCAAGTCGTATCAAAATGGGTTTTTTTGCATTCGCTTTCTATTTTTTTTTTTTTCATATAATTTTAGAAACCGAATGCAAAAAACCCCATCTTAAAACTACTTGATCGAAACATTTCGGAGGTTCAGTGCTTTATTTCCTCGACTAGAAATAAATGTTTTCAAAACCCTGCTGATGCCCATTAGTCGGCTTTTCCGTGATTTTTCGGGATTTTCAACCATTTTCACCGATTTGCTCAAATCTGGTGGGTGCTGGAGCAAAACTAACGACGAATCATAGAATATGCATAGCATAGATAGATAAACTAGTGGGGCTTCCAGACCAGCCAACTTTCTTTTATTTCGTGCACCTGCGTTACCATAGAACTCGATTTTAAAAAGTGCCATTGTCCTTTCCAGAATGGATGGCGTCGTAAGGAAACACGCGAGTCCTGAATGGATAATTATTAATTAGCAAAAATTGTGACACGATCCGCGAAGCACATGAAAAATAATTGAACGTCGCGTGCAAAAATTCATCGTTAGGGCGGAGGATCTAAATGAAAATTTTTAATTGGCACCGCGCGTATTGAAAAACTGGAGGTGTTGCCGATAAACAATGGGACGTCAGAATGGAGATGTGTTTGTAAACTTTTAATGAGCTAATTTATCGGTGCTTACAATTAATTCGTTTCGAATGCTTACGTTCTTTTTTGCCCGCGCGCGACACGAGACAATGCTAATTAAAAACTGCCGGGAAACGAGGAAAAAACTCTCCTTGTTCTTTCGGCAATTTTTGTAATATTTTTAGAGACGGGCGACTTTACGAAATTGCGTTCTTCAATGAAAGCAATGAAGCGAAAAACTAAGGACATATTTTTTGCAAATTATCATTACGTTGTACTTTTATACATGGGCCTTCTAATCAAATATAAAAATTAAAAAAAATGAAATCATCAATTAACTCTTCAACATCTTCCATAGGTGACAGAAACAAAATGGAACTCCACACCACAGTAGGCCACTGTCGGTTATAACGAGCGTTCAAATAAAAACGTGGTCAAGTCGGTTCTGAAAATTTGGACGTAGGGCGTAGCGTATAGCACATGAACTTAAACGTCATCTGTCAAAGCGCTATATCGCCGCTATCAATTTGAATATTTTCGTTTTAAAAAGCGTTTAAAATGGTGTTTTCTCAAAAACAAAAAGTGTTTATCATAGAGTCCTACTTTAGAAATGGACGCAAGATTGATGGAATATGGAAGTATTCTATTGAGTTTCAAAATCAATTTCCCGGCGTTGTTGAGTACAAAATTTTTCAAAGTACAGTTCAGCGTTGTGTTAATGTTTTTCGTGAAACGGGCAGTGTAACAAGAAAAGAAGGAAGCGGCCGACCTAAAAAGCGGACTGAAGAATTAAAAGAAAATGTCCAACAAATAATGGAAAATGCGCCAAGAACTTCTGTACGTGTTTTATCACAAATGGTGGGAGTATCAGTCGGTACCTGCCACACAGTGTTAAAAAAAGATTTGCGTTTGTTCTCCTATCGTTTAACTTGTCAGCAAGAACTTCATGAAGTTGATTTTCCGCGACGGGCTGTATTTTGTGAATGGTTTTTAAACAACTACGGTGAACTTCATAATATCACCTTTTTTCTGATGAAGCCTGGTTTCATTTAAGTGGTTACGTAAACTCACAGAATATGAGAATGTGGGCTTCTGAAAAACCAGATAACTTTTTTGTCGAGGGCCCTCTACACGCTCAAAAAATTGGAGTTTGGTGTGCTCTCAATCGAAGGAGGATTTATGGACCTATTTTTTTTAATGGTACTCTTACTGCGCAAAGGTATAGAGAAGAAATTATCGCTCCTTTTGTTAACCAGCTGGAAGAAAACGAAATTACAAACTTTTACTTTCAACAAGATGGCGCAAGGGCACATACGGCAGGCGAGACGATGAATATGTTGAGGGAAGTTTTCCAAAATCGACTAATAAGTCTCAATGCTGAACATGAATTTCCACCGAGGTCATGTGATATTACGCCGTGTGATTTCTTTTTGTGGCCTTACCTTAAAAACACTATTTTTGAACTGCCTATTCCTGATTTAAACCATTTGCAGGCTCGACTTATAGACAAGATTCGTGAAATTAACAATACCCCGAGCATCTTATAAAATGTCTTTAATTCTTTGAGGAACAGGTGTGAAAAGTGCTTGGAACAAGGAGGGGGACACTTTCAGCAGCTGCTTTAATTTATTGTTATAACAAGGAGGGGGACACTTTCCGCAGCTCCTTTAATTGTTTGTTATTGTTATCACGATTATTCTTTAAAATAAAGTTATATAGTCATTAACGTTATTGAAACTGACAGCTGCTATACAGCTCGTTGAGAAATGAGGTTAAGTTAGTCGCTATAAGCTACTCCCTACGTCCAATGTGTCAGAGCCAACTTCGACCACGTTTTTATTTGAACGCTCGTTAGTTGTCATTGTTTTCATGAATTGTCATCAATAAATCAGTTTCGTTGATATTAATTGTTCTAATGAACAATAAATGCAGTTTTGACGAATAAACATACAGGGTGGGTCATTAGTGTGAGAAAGTAAAATAACTCCCTTGTTACTAATAATACAGAATCGAGAAACCTAAATTACAAAATTAATTTGAAACATGTAATGATAAATTATGAACTAACAAGTTGATCTAATGTGAATGTGTTTTTTCCAAAGCCATTTCGTGCGACCGAAAATAATAAAAATTACCTAGGTTTTTCCAGATATGTTGCTATATCTTAAAAACTAACAACTTTAGGTGTAGAACATCCTTCATAAAAGTTGAAGTGGACTGATATGTAAATAAAATAGAACAATAAAATACAAAGTGTTCCATTTGAAACATTTTAGAAAATCAAGTTTGAACTTTCTTAAAATGATCGTATTATAAAAATGGCCCTGTATAA
The DNA here is from genome assembly GCF_000390285.2 of Anoplophora glabripennis. Taxonomy (NCBI): domain Eukaryota; kingdom Metazoa; phylum Arthropoda; class Insecta; order Coleoptera; family Cerambycidae; genus Anoplophora; species Anoplophora glabripennis. The sequence goes on from NW_019416889.1 coordinate 136,100, forward strand.
AATATCGATATCAGCTAATATAGGAGTCTCTGCCTAATATTTGCCTATAACTATGTCAAATATTTTTGCTCCAAGTGTTAGTAGTTGAAAGTTAATACATTTTCTTCGAGGTCATCTTTTTCCAAAATTCGAAGAATTTTCTATATAACTTGGCAACCCCGCACTAAAATGTTAAATTATTTAAATTATTTATATTGCCATATACAGAATTTTCTCAGAAATCCATATGTTTAAAAATATACAGGGTGTTCCATTTAAAAATGTAATATTTGGCGTGCCCCGTTTTTACTCATCCCTCTGTATGTTTCAAATTAATTTTATCCTTTACGTTTTTTGATTCTATACAACTTTTGTACCAACTTTTTTTCTGTATTATGAATAACAAGGGAGTTATTTTACTTTCTCACACCAACTGCCCACCCTGTATATGATGTTAATTATAATGTCTTTTAAAAGAAAGTGACATAGAAGTGTCTATATTATCAAATTCGTTTCATAACCAGCATATGTACCTATGCACAAGTAAATCCCTGTGTCATTATAGAAGGACATGTTCAGCGTGAATTTAGTATAAGCGCGTGGATTGATTTTATCAGTAACTTTCTACTTGGTCTTATTGGACTACCAAATCGTCTTAATGGCAACACGATGTTCCATCTCACTAACCACAATATCACCTGACTTAAATCTCTGTGATTTTTTTATGTGGGGGACCTTAAAACAGCTAAACGAAGCAACTTAGGATAGAAGTAAATTTTATTAAATTTTACTTTTTATTATTTTTTTGTGCAATATCTTATTAGTATTAATTACAAATTTCAGTTCTTTCTGTTGTGAAATAAGGACGCTAGATGGCATTTTCTAAAATCAATTTTTTCACAATACGTATTTCCGGAACCATAGCAGATATCTTTATTCTGTTTGGTTGTTTATTTTGAAGACCCTGAAAAAGCGCAACTTTTTCTCTTATGGTTTCCCAGATGCTAATGGTGAACCATGAAAAACGGACCACCCTGTATCATTAGCTATAGCAACTTATATAAAGACACTTCGAAACGTCCTTTGTAAATCATTCAATAAACATTTTTCCAGTGTCAGACGGAAGCACGCCTCCTCCACTCAGGTGGCACCCAAACCGTTTTTTAATTAACTCCCGACTGATTGATATAACACGAGGAGACTGCTGGTAATTAAGAATTGTTCCGTCGAACCGTCCCCTAAACGAGATGCCGTAGTGACACATTAATTCGACTCAAACATAAAGGCTGACATCCTCCGAATGCACAGACTCGAACGCGATACCCAAGATCTATTTCTAACAGGATGTTAGAACTGACTAACCAATTTGTAGAGACAAATTAGCTATTTGGGTCTGTAAAAACAGATTACGAGTGTGTTTGGATAGGTTATATGTCAGTGGCGTCGGTGGAGCGTTTTTTTGTAACTTTTGGGATCATTGGATTTTTTCTAGAAGAATTATTAATTGTATCTTAGGGTGGTAATAATTCTTCATTTTTTACCCAGTAACAAATTAAACATTAAATTTATACTGAAATCACACTCCTGGTTTGTGTTTATTTACTCCCATGAGTGCAGCAAACATTTGTTGTAACGCGGTTAAAATTAAAATAGTTTATACTTTCTTCATTGTTACTAGGATAGTAAAAGACTTTTTGAGAAACAGGAAGTAACACTCATCAAACAAAATATACACTACGGATATTGTTTTCAGTTTGTTGTTCATTAAAATAACATCTCTGTAAAAGTGCAATATACAAGGTGAGGTGTTCCAAAGTAAACAGGACTTTTCAAAAATAGGTATGTCTAGTGAGGTCATCTATTGTCAATTACATGCGTTGGAAAAGTAGATCCTTCACTGATGTACTGTCAAAATTTCATGACATTTGGACGAATAGAAGCGGAGTTATTGCTTCTGAAGTGGCAGTATGTTTGTGTAATCGGTACAGAAATCGAACAAAGGGTTTTAAATATTAAAGTAAGTTTTGTTTTAAATTTAGTAAAACTTTTACCGAAACGTTTCAATTGATGAACCATGGTGTATGGTGTTGATTGTTTATCCCATTGTTTATGGCAGAGTTCATGAGTTTAAAATTTACTCACTTCTGTTTTGTCTTAAAAATAAAAAAAAGAAGAGCTTTTGAGACAAATGACCTTCACAGTACTAAAGACAGTAAAAATTTTAAATTGTTTTATCAATTAACAAAAAAATTACGACGAGTTAAAGTGAGAGGTATCATTTTCATTAATAACTAAAAAATGGGATAACGAAACTAACTGAAATTTTAGCACACAATAGAGTAATAGTGAGGCTATATATAGTCCAAATTTCAAATTTTTTTGCCCCTATGTTTTCTTAATATCCGTTTCCAAACTCAGGGGTCTATTTTATTTATTTCGATTGTAGTCGTATTTGGCCAGAATATCTCGTAGAAGGAAATTGGCGTTTGTCATTTGCCATCTCATCCATCGATACTTGTAACCGATCAAAACACTCATTGGGCATGCTTTTAGACTCTGCAAATCGATGTATTGAGACGGAAGAGGATTATATTGAATAAAATAAATCGGTTTGGCCAAAAAAACTTTTATTTTTAAAAAGTTTTGTTTGAAACATACCTTGTAGGAGTGATTAAATTAGAAGTAAAGTCTTTACAGTGATTTTTGCACGTATTTTATAGCGTTTTCTACTTATTTGCACTCAATGCTAACTAAGAATATTTCCATTTTTTATTATTCAAGTTGATAATACAGGACGAAGACATACTCAGTGTCAACTGAGTGCAAATAAGTTGAAAACACTATTAAATAACGGATCAAGACAACTAACTCTTTGACGTTAATGTTAGTTGTTAATTTTATTCACATAAGTGAAAAAATGTTTAGATATTTTATTACAAGGAAATATTTTGTTTGAAAATTATATTTTCTTCAGTCACAAATAATATTTTTCTGTTTTACAGTAACTTTACACCAATACGTACAATAATGCTATAACTAAACAATTGACGACTAATTCTGCATAAAGGTAAATGTTATTTTACCTAATAATTGCAGTTTTGTAGGTATTTTAAAGGTTGGTTTTTAGTGACTAAAATGAAATGTCAATCAGTAGTGACAAAAATATTTTAGTAACCGTAAAACAAGCACTAGTACAAGTAGTGTAGCATCGTTGTTCAAAATTTTCTTCTTAATCTTGATTTTTTGTCGAAGAGAATCTTCTTCATTGTTTTTCCAACCTTCAAGACGCTTTAAAGTAGTGATGTCTGCGTCACAATCTGCTAAGAAAGCAGCTGCTGATCGACGAAATGAATGACTGGTATATGATTCCGGATTTTCTAGTTTCATGAATCTGGAAATAATTATATGCGTTTTTCTGAGACCTATTGATGGAAGGGTACATTCTTATTGTCGGTAGTTGAGAAACTGTCGACAGGTTTCGCAACGCAAACTTAGATGTTTGTAAATGGGAGATAAACCAGTAGAAGGTAATTTTTTTTTGTTCTTCTATGTTATCTATGGACATCTCTACTGGTTCGTCACATCTGCACTCACCAGCAATAGCAAAAACAGCAACCATCTAAATATAAAACAATATAGCCGGTTTCTCGACGTTTTTGACATGGTATTCCATTTGTCTCACTAGATTATTAATTCTGTGTGAGTGATTGTTGTAACTGTACTTACCATGGATTGATAATCTCCTCTTACAGAGTTTCTCCTGAAGAAGAGAGCGACACGTCCCCCGAAACGTCTAACCAGCTCCGAAATTGTTTGATCATTGACAACTGTCAGGAAAACTACATAGCAAAAGAACACACAATTGTTTGCACTGCAGTAAGTGATAAAAAAATGTATTTAGATACAGACTATATTATTCGAAGACATGACTATCCTTCTTTCTCGCCGCCACTGTCTTGGTGGAGGACCCTACAAGAGACATGCTGATGTAGATTAATACGTCAAATATTTCTTCCCGCAGCAGTTAATTTATGTTTGTTGTTTTAACTGCGGGCCCTTGTTTGTAAATATTGCTCGGTCGGATTTGTCGTACAGAATACACAACGATGTAAGCCGTGGATATACGACATATACGAGCTAGTCGATACAATTATGAATAATATAGAGAGCCCTGATATTGCATATCGATTTTTTGTGAGATACTTCTTGCCTTAGAGCAACTGGTAAGTCGTAGGTAGAAAGTTCAAATAATGTTTGGTAACACGAAAGACTTATTTAAGGATTATCCGCAAGACCAAGCAAGGAATGACCTGGTGAGTATTGAGCAAATTAAAAATTCTGTTGCAAGTAAAAATAACTTCGTCTGGGGAAGAAGCTGTAGATGTTTACAAGTAGCTAGTTGAAAAAGTTTACATATAAAGGTGTTCTTCCATCGATGTGCATGCAATCCGATTATCCGATATCTTCAAAAGATTGTTGAAGTTTCGAAAGTCTATCTGTTTTCGTCTTCTGAAGTTGGCCAAATTTTTGAGGCGTTAACTTTTTAAGGTATCTAAGACCGCCAAAAGCGAAACTTTTTTTGAGACAGGATTTAAAATAATAATAATAATACATTAATTTTCCATTTATAGATACAAAGTAAAAACTATATAATTAGTTCTACTGGTATTGAAAGAGTAGGAAAACCTCTAGGCTGTGCTCAAGCAGATAGAGCAAGCTCCATCTCTCGATATGATGCACTTACCTAGACTTACCAGATAGATATTTACGGTAAATTATAGCCTAATGTAAGTAATTAACTAACTAATTAAAATATTACAACAGTAGTAGCGAAGAGAACAAAGGAAAAAAACAACAAACAAGAAAAACAATTTGGTAATATAAGATAACCTAAAATTAGCAAAAATATAGTTGCTCGCTGATTACTAAATAAGTATTCTGAAACTTTGGTTTTAAAATTCTTTGAAGACAATGTTTTAAAGTCATCTGACAAGTTTTGAAATGTTATAAGTAAATGATCGTTCGTAGAAACTAGTTTTATGTGAAGATGGTGTTATAAAATGCTTATTTCTAATGTTTATATTATGTACATCAATACGAAAGCAAATTTTGTTATACAGATATGAAGGAGTTTTTGTACAAATTATTTGATGATATAGGCTCAAAGTTTGTAATCTCAGACAAATATTCATATTTAACCATTTCAAATCCTGTAATTTATGAGAAATGTGATCTCTGCGTCGAATGCCAAATATGTAGTACCTTAGACATGAATTCTGACATATCTGTATTCTGTTTTTGGTTAAGACATCAATGCATAGATAATAAACAGGAGTACAGTATAAAAAATTTGACAAGATAAGGGTTTCGCAAAGTAGCGTTTTTATTCTTACAGATAAATAATTTCTGTGCGGATAGAACAGTTTCAAAGCCATGTATGATCTTTGTATATACTAACTACTAACTTGTGAACAAAATCTAAATGTATTGTCAAAAGTCAGACCCAAGTTAGAAGCACTCTGAACTATAGGAACAAAAGTGTTATTTATCACAACCCTAAAATTATCGGAGATTTCGGATATCGCTAATTTATTACCAAACAAAATGAACTTTGACTTGGATGGATTCAAAAATAAGGAACGTTCTTCTGATATTTGAGAGACAATTTTAAGAACTGAATTAATTCTATTCAATGCCTCATCACTGTTAGTTTTATCGAAACGAAAGATAAATGCAATTGTGTATCGTCAGCATACATGTGCGGACTACAATATTTCAAGCTTTTGCAGAGATTACTGGTATATACACAAAATAATAGGGGTCCTAGAATAGATCCTTGAGGGACACCTACTTTAAGCAAGCTCACATTTGACAATGCATTTCCAATTTTTACTCTTTGTGTACGATTTCCTATGTAGCTAGACATTAAACTAACTGCACCTTCACCTAATCCAATAAAATGAAATATTGCAATAAGCAATTGATGTTGAATCGTATCAAATGCTTTGGTAAAGTCTAATAGTACTAGAGCACTAATTTTGCCATTATCAAATGCTTCAAAAATATCATCTGTCACTTTCAATAAGACAGTTGTACAGCTCTGAGCTCGCCTAAATCCAGATTGAATTGGTGGAATAATCTCATGCTTGTTTGAATGGTCTATTAATTGTGTATATATTACCCGTTCCGAAATTTTCGATAAAGTAGGCAAAATACTTATAGGACGCAAGTGAGATAGTGTTATAAAGGATTAGTAATTTTTGGAATAGGTATGACATATACTCGTTTCCATTGGATAGGTATAGTGTGGTGCAACAGACAACTATTTACTATATGGGTAATGTACGGAACAATATAGGGACAGCAGTATTTCAACATCGCAAGTTTATATCATCTGGACCCATGGCATTTGTTTTAATAGAATATAAAATTTTAGAAACGGTATTTACGTCCACTGATAAGAATTCAAAATTTGCAGGGATATTATTATATGTATTATTTTCATAATAATTTATTAAACGACCATTATCATAATTTGAAACTGGTATACTATTGATAAAATGATTATTTATTATATTAGGATCTCTGAGATGAATTGGTAAATTACTATCTTTACGTTGTTTTAAGTTTAAAGATTTTAAGCCATTCCAAATATCCTTAGGATCATTTGTTCTAAATTTTGAATTAAAATATGCTCGCTTTTCATTTTTAATTGCAATCTCAGTGTAATTTCTTAGTTGTTTATAATAGTTCCAATGTGCATCCAATTTAGATTTTCTGAATCTTGATTTAGCTTTATTTCTAAGAGAGATTAATAATCTAATGTTATCAGTCATCCATGGCTTACGTTGCCTTGAANTAAATTGTTAATAACTTTTTATCCTGATAAAATACTTTGTCAGCAAATTAGCCTGTTATTGTACTCATCATTTAAAGTAGGCCTTTGTAGTTATTTCCGGGTTATCAAGGTTTGACACAGGCCGAACCTCTACCAACTGGACTATAGGTATATGTATTCTGGCTTTTGCGCCATTTATGTCCCATCCACAGAGTACTTAATAGGCGCGTTCAAAATCAGCAGAAAAGAAAACACATACACTTAAACACAAAAGAAAAAGCATCTATATAAATCCAGACCACACACCAGTGCCTGCTTTCCTCACAAAGAAAAATCGTTACCAGTATTCAGACGACACTTAAGACTAAACAACTGCACTTCCAACGACTGTCTCAATTCATTATTTTAATTAATTCGACTAATAGGCAGCGAAACTGAAAGCGAATTTGTCACTCGCCTGAAATTTATTACAGAAAAAAACGTCGCCGGGCGACGGAAAAATGTTAACTAGCGGTTAAATATAGCCGCGCATCATCAATTAGATTTAGTTAAAACCCGACTTTTTAAAGTCTCATCTCACGAATAGGTCCGGCGAATGTTTACCGAGAAATAGGGGGAAGTTGGGGAATATCGAGTGTGAGTTAATTGCTACTGGCAACTATTAAAAAAAAATTCAATTTCCTCACAATCCGTTTTATTAATATGTATTTTACACAGAACGACAATAAAGTGGGCACACATAATGCTCTAACCCGCTGAATCCGAATCCAAAGTCAGGGATTCTTTTCCAGAAAACGCTTTTCGAGATTTCAAAGTGACTAGTCAGTGATTGGAAAAACATTCGATTTCATGATCTCATTGCACCAAAACCCCATAAACCCATAACCTTGCAACGCCATAACCCAAAGCCCTAAAGCTTTGGGAAACTGGAAGTTCGTAACTCGGTCGCTAGGGGGCGCAATCTACATATCAACACTAAAGTTGAATTTTTCTCAGAAATGTTTCCTGTTCAGGTATATCAAAGAGTACAAATATGGATAACCGGATTCATTGCGCATAACTTTTGTTATTGACATTTTGTTGTATCTCTCGACAGAAAGGGTGGGGGAAGCCCCTAATGTCTGATCAGAAAAATGCATTTTTTTAAGGATTGGCCCATAGAGTTATACCTCGTTGAAAAGGTCTTTTTATGCTTTATCTCATAGTGAATGCGTAATGTCATTTACCTCAATATGGAGAGCTATAGATGGCGTTTTTTCAAAAGAATACCACTTTATGGATTTTTTACTTTAAAATTTTACCGAAATTTAATTAACAATCTGAAAAAAATTACTGATCAGATGGCTAGTAATCATTTATGTATGTTTTGTATAATCACCCTATATATTTATAATTACCCCACTTTCCTCCATTCTGAATACTTTGTGGTTCAACGGACGTGCGTCTTGTGCGGATGAGCAATTGTCAGCGTGAGTGTAACAAATGAATGCTGGGGTGACGTTCCCTGGTGCAACGATTAATGATTGTTTGTTTCCGATTTGTTGGTTTTGAAATCGGCATGCCGCGGCGCAACATCAAATGTTTCGGTCGTAATCCGTTCTAATTTAAAAGACTAGATGGTATAAATATGACGTAAAAACTTCAAAACATCAGTGCCGCATCTCCGTAAGCATCCGTGGTATGCAGTCGAATTAACCTTGTTCTTGATTTTAAAGAAAACTTCGCGACATAATTTCTATTAGAAAATCTTGGTATATTGTGAGTGTCTCGAAGAGCAACATTTATTTGATTTGGTATTGTTTGGTAAACTACGTTTTTAAACATTCAAAAGATAATAAATAAATACTCTTTCTGTACTTGCAATTCATTAGCGAAATTAATTACTATGTTTTTTTTTCATACAAATAAGGTTATGTTAGATATGTAGGACTGTATGACAGCGCTATGAAAAATTTACAATCTTGTTAAAATACCGCATTGAAAATATTGTTACATAAAATTAATAGATATCCCTCAAAATTGCTTTATTAATGTTTTTGATATTAGAGGTAAATATTATTACAGTTCATTAATTCATGTTGTAAAAGAAAGCAAGATTATCCTTTGCTTCTACACAGCTATGAAACAAGAGCTGCAACAAATAATGCAATTCAGATACATTTACTTAAAAGAACTTCAAAAGTCTTTAACTTAATTCCAGCATCAATTAAAAAAATATATGAATAACAAAAATAAATATGACATTAATTACATAAAACGTTATTAAATCAAAATTATTTCAAATTTGAACAAATAACAAGTACTGATGTATGAGGATATATAGGTATACAATTTTGAATATTGTTGGTTATAGTAGGTATAGTTTAATATTATTGTAAGTTATATATTACATCCGTCTGACTATACTATGATCAACGATGTTATAAATAAACGAACAATAAAGCAACAACAAACAATAAAGTTACATATTAAATGGTTAAGTTTTTCAAACAAAGTTATACAGAATAAGATATTTAATATTGAGAAACAAACACTTTAAAAATATTATTAACACATAACTGATACATTATGAACCCTTTCTTAATCATAAATTTAAATAGTGTCGTACATACTTCAATCATTACCTTGTTTACATAATTGTAATGAATCCATAAGGAGCCATTTTTTTCAAAATCCAATGATTTCATTTAAAGATAGTAAGTAACCTTTTTGCTGTAGAATAAACCGCAATGTAACAAAAATATATTAATTTTGAAAAATTTCCAGTGGCCTAGAAATTATATTAAAAATAAGGGTTGTCAGAGCCCCTTACGGACGCCTATGATTCATCTAGTTTCACAATAATTTGTAAAATCGATACAGCTTTTCATTCATACACTTCATACTAAATATAAAACAAATGGCTTTCATAGTTTAAGAAAAAATAAATAAAAACCAAAAAACACAATGTTTTTTCAAGAGCTTATATCTCTAAAAGGAAGCCTTTGGAAGAAAAAGTGTTACTTTAAAATGACACTATTATGACGAGATCTATCGATGGTTAAAGTCATAAACATAAATAGTTAATCACCCTGTATATAACAATGTTTCCAATATTTAATTAAACAATTTTCGTCAAACAGTTTTTGTCCCACCACGAACTCTATCGATGGATATCTGGGAAAACGCTAGAAGGATTTTTTTTAAATTATGATGGTGTAATACGGTAGCTAAAATATTTTCAAGATCATCGTACTTCCGGTTATACGGGAAGTCGATACTAACTTTCTTATTTTAAATGGAACCCCCTATATATTATTTGCATTTTTGGATAAAGCATCTATTTTTAAGTTGAAAACATATAGCACACTCCATACTTAAGATTGACCGCTTCCGAGATATTTTGGTTTTTAAGTAAAAATTGACAGACGCAAATTGGACATTTTGTAGAGGAAGACCTAATATATCGAATTTGACATGAAAATTTTTCAGTTTTTATACAGAATGGTCAAATTTTTTTTATCGAATATGAAGTTCAGAAAATGTGGATAACTCGAAATTTTGAAATGGAAACCCCAAATTTTTTTAACGTATTCGCATTCTGCACTAAAATTAAATGTAACTTTGTTAAAGTTTCCCTATACCTAAACGCAGTGGTTTTCATTTTATTTACGAATAAACATTTCCCTCTTCTTAAAATGATGTTTCCATTTGTTTCGCACATTCTAGGTTGGCCGTGACAGGTAACTAACAATCAACATGACAACTGTCACAGGTTTTTGATTGTCAAATTTATTTAGTTCCAAGTGGGTTGCTGCTCTAATAGAATCCGGTGATATATGCTATTTTATTTGGGGCACTAAAAAATAGTGTGTATAGTACTGCAGTAATAACAAAGGAAAAATTGTATGCATAGAGTAAGGCAAGCATTTGAGCATCTATCACCGGATTCTATTAGAGCAACGACCCACAAGGAACTAATTCGAAGGTGTGAAAATTGTTTAGAAGTTGAGAAATTGAAGGAAGACATTTTGAACATTATTAAAATAAATTTGACTATTAAAAACCTTGGTCAGTTGTCATGTTGATTGTTACTTACCTGTCACTGTCAACCTAAAATGTGCGAAACAAATGAAAACATCATTTTAAGGAAAGGGAAATGTTTATTCGTAAATAAATTGAAAACCACTGGGTTTTCATCAAGGACATTTAAATAAAGGGGACTTATTTATTTACATTTCTAGATGAATCCTGGTCTATTCACAGTCTAATTGTATCATTGTTGTCAGTTGTATAATTATACTGGAAATGTACTTAATATTTTTGTAATATGTTACAGACATTATTTATATTTAATATATTTATAGGTATTTCAATGTTATCCCTTATACCCAACATTACAAATTTTAATCATTCATCCTTTTCATTTTCCTCTACGACAAAACCTTTTCAAAAATATATTTACAATTTTACTAAATGCACGAGCATAAAAACTGAATAAATACAACAGCAAAAATATGGTGGTGGTTCACTTATACATAAAACTACCGAAGATGCAATCGACTGAAAGTTGCATTCATTCAACCATTTGGTGTTCTCCTTTGGGAATATATTTTTATGTCTCACTGAAAATTTGCCTCAGTATTCTAAAAGTGTAATGTGAACGTTTTTAGGGTGCTTGGGGATGGTGCAACAAGAAAGAAATGGTTACAGTTATTGGGATTCCAAGAAGTTATAAAAATATTATATATATTTATTATAAAAATACTTAGTAGCTGTTGAAATATATTGACTTAGGACTATAAAATATTTTATTTTGACCCATCCAAAATGTACGACATTGGAGATGTAATCGCGCGCATCAGTTGGATGAAAATAAAGCCCTCTGCTTTCCCCTTGTCTAGCTTCACCCAACATATGAGATAGACTGTGACATGCATAGTCCCCTTTATTTAAATGTCCTTGGTTTTCATTCTAGGTATAGGGAAACTTTAACAAAGTTACACTTAATTTTAGTGCAGAATGCGAATACGTTAAAAAAATTAGGGGTTTCTATTAAAAAATTTCGAGTTTTCCACATTTTTTGAACTTCATATTTGATATTTTTTTTTGGCCACCCTGTATAAACCCTAAAATTCTCATGTCAAATTCGATAAATTAAGTCTTCCTCTACAAAAATGTACACAAAAAAATAAACCTATGTTTCCGGGAAAATTGAGTTTTGCTGACAGTCTGCATCTGTCAATGTTTGCTTAAAAATCAAAATATCTCGGAAACGGTCAATCATAAGTATGGAATGTGCTATATGTTTTCAACTTAAAAATAAATGCTCTTTCCAAAAATGCAATAATATATAGGGGGGTCCCTTTAAAATAAGAAAGTTAGTATCGACTTCCGGTATAACCGGAAGTACGATGACCTTGAAAATATTTTAGCTTGGTAGGCCCCACGGTCCGTATCACACCATCTCAATTTCAAAAAAATCCTTTGTGCGGTTTCCCAGATATCCATCGATGGACTTCGTGGTGGGACATCCTTTTTAGTAAAGTAACATTTCATGTGGTAAATTGTTACTTTAGTAAACGATTTTGAATTTAGTAAAATAGCATATTATCAGTCAAAATGCGAAAAAATGTGTTTTAGTAGTTATGTTCGCAATTTTAGTACTTTGTACCACAAACACAGATGTAGATACAAACTGTAGAATTCGATAGGACAATATTGTAACAAAAAGCAACTAATTTTTTGAGTAATTATACGAAAACACGTTTTACATGATTACTATTGCACAAAATGAAAAATCACAGTAATATAGTAATCTTTTACAAGACAGTTCTCCGAGCAACATGATCTCAAGCAAGATATGAATTCAAATTTAAAACACATCGCGAGTACGGCATTTGCCGTTTTATGTGCATATTTTTATTTCCCGGAGGCGGTAACAGCCACCAATACATTACCCCTTTAAGGAGGCCTTAATATTATAACTGTACATCTCGCAATCCCGCCGACAGTTTTATGCCCGGCGCGTCCGCCTCACCAGAAGGTGTTTATTTGGCCTCACGTACGGCTTGCGGGGGCAATTTTTATTCAAATGGCGTGAGCACCGAACCCGTACATCAGAACCCCCCATATCCAGCAAATTACCTCGAAGATAACAGCGCGCATCTATAAAACATCGGAATATTATGATGTCCCATAAACTCTGATTTCAGCTGGCTGAGCTTACGAGCGGCAGGGCCATCAAATATTTATAAAACAATCATCATTCGGCCATCAGGCAACATGGCCGCCGCCACGCGGGAGCGCGCAAACTGCAAACTGTTATGAACCGCTTAAATATTTATACTTGAATAGAGATGCCTCTTAAATTTGTTTTTGGGAAATCGAAAATCTACTTAACTTCCTCGCCGCCTGGCTCCCCTTTATGTGTTGCGTCACGCTCTGCCATTTTTACTACAAATTGCTTTTTTCTTGCCTGAATCTTTTAGCGGAGTCGTCTGCTTCGGCCCGCGCGTCTTGCAAAATGTATGTAACTTCTGGCGTAACCAGCCGCACGAAGCCCTACCAGATTTGGCGGTTACGTAATTGCATCTTTCTCTCCGGACAAAGGGAATACACTTCTCTGTAGTCCAGGAAAGTTAGATGTAAAAAAACGGAATAAGCGAGCTCTTTANTTTAATGAGACATATCCAAATTTGCCACCAATGAGCGGAAAAATGTTAAGAAGAATCTTAGCAAATCAACTAGAATATGGTCGAATTTGTGCAGAAATAATTTTACCAAAACCAATAACTTCAAATGAAGATAATGTAATAAATGTGCTAGCCTATTTTAATGTTCATCCAGAATCCTCAGCTCGTGCCGCAGAGTATGATTTAGGCATTTCACGAGCGTCCATTCACAGGATGCTAAGAACTAATGATATGGCAATATGCGTCCATACAAATTTAAGCTACTTTCCGCTCTTCATCAGGGTGACTCCGTGCAACGTGTACAATTTTGTGAAACGCTGTTAGTGCGTTATCAAGAAGATCCACAATTTTTGCAATATATTATATGGACAGACGAGTCAAAATTTACGAGAGTAGGTATTTTTAATAGACATAATACTCATTTGTGGTCATCTGAAAATCCTCGTGTTATCCGGGAAAGAAACTTTCAAAATAAATTTAGCACAAATTGTTTTTGTCTAATTAAAGGTAACCAAATTTTTTACCATATCTACGAAGAAAATTTAAATGCCGACAGATATCTCAATATTTTGCAAACGGTTGTGGCAGATTTTCTAGATGATATCTTACCTTTAGACCAACTAAGGAAGTGTTGATATCAATTAGACGGAGCCCCAACTCCCTGTCACAATCAAATCGATCAACAGCTGACTGAAATATTTGGAGATAGATGGATAAGACGCATAGGAGCGTGGAATTGGCCAGTGAGGTCTCCCGACCTCACTCCATTAGGTTTTTATGTTTGAGGAGTAATAAAGCAAAAAGTTTATTCTACACCCATTGCTTCAAAAGAGGGTTTGATTGCTCGAATACGAAGAGCGTTCCATGAATTGCCTGCAGCTGAAATAGCAAAAGCGGTGACTGATGGTGTTATCTCTAGAATCCACAAGTGCTTAGCTGTTAATGGGGGCCATATTGAACACTTATTACTTCTTTAAGTAATTTTTTTTATCTTAGTGCATTATTATTATCAACATACATAATTAAAATTGTGTATTACTATGTATGAAGTTGATTTTTTGGAATTCTCCTTAACTTTATTCTGCGCATTGGTGGAAAATTAGGATATGTCTTATTAAAAACTGTAAATGTTCTGTTTAGAATCCCATTGCAACGTCTGTGAATAAATAATAATAAATAACTAGTGACAGTTTACTTGTTTGTTTTGAAGTTTTGTTAAAAATTCCATAGCTATCCTCGCAAGACATTACATGATTTTAGGTGATTACACAAAAAATAGTATAGATAACTTAAAAACTAGAAGAGATAGATATATACAACCCTGATACCGTTCGAAGGAGAATAACATTGTGCATCAGAATATAGAAAAAACATACAGCGTGTTCTTTTGAAAAAAAAAACAGACTTATGAAGGTTTGAAGTTAACTAAAATCGGCATTAAATTTCTAGCAAGCTGTATGTAATTAAGCCACTTTGAAAGTATGGATGAGAAGTTAAGGAGTTTAGTTATCCCCCTATAAATATTGTTGCTTTATCTTTCTTACTATAAAATACACATGGTTTGAAGCTAGTCACTGTTTCTCTCCATTTTTTTGAAAAAAATGAAATATTTCGAAAACGGTTACTTACTTCATAAAAGTCCACCTAAAATAACACGTAGAATTCAAAATTACAATAATATATAGAGTGTTCCATTTAAAATAAGCAAGTAGATGGTGACTTCCGGTATAACGGAAGTACTACCACAATGCCATTATTTTACACATCGATGAATTGACGTCCGCTATTTTGTTGTTGAAATGTACAGCGGAAGGCAGTACGAAAGGTGACTCAATTCGTGAGTCAATTTTTTTCATTACCAACTGCTTTTTTTTAACTATTTGGGTCGAAAATCAGTTGTTCCAAAATATTGGAAAAACTATAGATTTTAGAGAAAAGTTTTCAACAGACGAAATATGTATATTAAAATAACCTACAAAATGCCGCCTGATAGATTAAAACCGGATACATTGTTTAAAAGTTATTGCAAAAAGACTTACAAAAACGTGGAAAAACAGCATTTTTTTAATTATCCATAACTTGGTTGTTATTTGTTGGAATTTTATAAATGTGCCTAGAAGTTGTGAGTTTTATTGTTCTTCAAAACTGTGCGAAAGATGGGCGTTGTGGGCTCAAGAGTTTTTGCAAAATTTTATTTATTTAACCCGTCAAAGGGAAAATGCATAACATTAACCTTCTGTCTCTCTGAAAGTTATTAACAAAAAAGGGTTTAGAAAATCGATTTTTAAAGCTTAAAATCTAACTTAGCTTTGTATTTAAATGGAATTTTGATTTATTGCCAGAGGCCCTTTGGATTTTTACAGAGGCGCTTTGATTTAAAAAAAATGTCTAACTCGGCTCCAAACGGGCGTAGGAACATTTTTTAAATTTATTTACTCGCCACTTCCTAGCGACGCGTCTACAAGTTCGGAAAGTCCCCATGGTTCATCGGCCCTTACGTGAGAGCGATAAAGTAAGTCATAGAAATCCGTGCGATAGAGAAGGATGGCTATAATGAAGGCCTCTCATAGTCACCACCCGCTTCGCCCTTCCACAAATAAGATCCACTTCCACTAATTGTAATTCAGCGACCGGCGGCCATCTTTGTTTTCGTCGTTTGCTTTTTCTCTAATAGATGTCACTACTTATACAATTCCGACTTCGGTATNTTTTCATTTTTCGGTAATGAAATAAATATTTTATTCGGAGTCGATCCTGAGGTACTTTTGCAGCCTGGAACTATACAATATTTGTACAATCCTCGGTTTCGACCCATTTAGACATAAAAACAATGATTAACGAAACTGCCAAGCGAACCACACACCGTATGTATTAATATAGAATGGGATGAGAGCGAGCGGAGTGTTCTGCCCGTCGCCCATACCGGTATTATGACGTCAGGCAATGGTTGCTCAACGTTTTTCCGCGCTCTATTTTCATTAATTTATTTCACACATTTCTCGTTGAAACAAAAAATTGATTTTTGGCATACTAACTAATTAAAGGGTAAACTTTTGAAATATGCAATAAAAAAATTTTACTGAATGGGCCTATTGTATAAGTAGTGACATCTATTAAAGAAAAGCCAAACGACGAAAACAAAGATGACCACCGGTCGCTGAATTACAAGTGGAAGTGGACCTTATTTGTGGAAGGGCGAAACTGGCGGTGACTATGAGACGCCTTCATTATAGCCATCCTTCTCTATCGCACGGATTTCTATGACTTACTTTATCGCTCTCACGTAACGGCCGATGAACCATGGGGACTTTCCGACCCTGTATAATCTTCACCGCACCTCGTAGACAACCTGAATGTATGTTTTAAATTCATTAACATTTTTCGTGTATAAAAACCATTACAAAAATGTGAAAAATCCATGTAAATTTCCACATTTTTTATCAGTAATTTCACAAGCTCATTAGTAAACAAACGGTTCACATATCTAAATTTATCATCCAGAAAAACAGTGTCGAGCAGCAAACGTCCTTGTGTCGGCAAGAGACCCCACTGGCTGCGGTCGGGCCATGAAATTCGACGGTGTGAACTGGCCTAATAAGCTAATTAGGGCACATCGCTTCACTCCCATGCCGCCTGATTGATCATCTGCGGATTTTTAATTAGACAAATCGATTCGGGAAGGTATCTATTTGTCCGGGCGGCCCGACTGAATATTTCAACATCTCGCAGCTACCCAGATGGCGATCACCACCAAGCATGTGTTGTAAATGTACCGTGAAAATTCTTATAATGTGTCTATTCTGGCTGTTGTATAAACAACTCTTAATTAACTTTAATGGCGGAGGTTTTTTAGATTTAATACGAAACAAGTTTTCGAATCGGATATTCCGTTTCAACTTGGACATTGTTCGTTGTATACTGGGTGATTTACGACTTGAAAGAAAAAATATTACCATAACGTAAAAAGGTAGCCAAAAAGGACACTTTCAAAAGTATTTAATGGTTAATAAATTAATAATTAGAAATGTAATAAAATTTTACTTTTAACATATTTTTTTTCGATTCTTCTCCTAGTGGTTGGTCCTAATAAGTCCCATAACACTGCGGCTTAATTAGGCCTATTGTGCGTCCCACTACTAGTCATATTCAGCAAGTAGATTTGTCCTTTTTACATAGTCCAAAAGCTTCCTTGCTGACACTTCTCTCAGTTCCTTGGGTTCCAAATATGGTCTCCCAAGGAGCGCCATTCTGCTACGTGCAAATCCCGGGCACTCGCCCAGGATATGCAGAGAAGTTTCATCCGCTGATTCACATCCTCGGCAGACCGGACTGTCTACAAGCTTTAGTTTATGTAGATGTTTCCTAAAGTGACAGTGTCCCGTTATGAGTCCTGTCACTCT
>NW_019416889.1:155065-157620 GCF_000390285.2 Anoplophora glabripennis
CAGAAGAGCTTATCTCTGATGTAGAAGTTAAAGGAGTACCACAAATAAGTGATCATGAAATAATTTCTTGTACCTTGAATATTATAACGCATAAAAATCAAACAAATTTCAAAACGGTTAGAGATTTTAAAAATCTTAATTTTCGTAATTTTGATTCTGATCTCAAGTCAATTCCATGGAGAATAATATACGATTTTAACGACATTGATGCTAAAGTAAATTTTATTACTGAAACCATTAATACCCTTCTAGATATTCATGCTCCTTTTAAAACTATACGCATTACTAAATCTTATGCACCTTGGCTCACGGATAACATTCATTTATTGATGTCTCTGAGAGATAAGGCCAAATTAAAACATAGTCGATGTAAATCTGAAGATAACTGGAACAATTATAAAAAATTGAGGAATATGGTAACACTAGCAATTCGCAACGAAAAGAAAGCCTATTTTAATGCTGCTTTTAGAAACAGCAAAGGAAAGGAGTTTTGGTCTTCCATAAAGTTACTAAACTTGGGATGTCGTAAACAACCCTGTGTACTACCATTACATTTGTCAAATGTGGATAGTATTAATAATCATTTTATCCATTCAATTCCTCAGTTACCTCCAAATAGTGACATTATTTCTTATTATGAGAAAAATACCAAATTATTAAACACTAATGCCTTTACATTTCATAGTGTTACTGAAATTGAAGTCTTACATATAATTTCTGAAATCAAGAGCACAGCTAGTGGTTATGATGGAATCAATATATTAACAATTAAATTATGTATGCCATTCCTACTTCCATATGTTACACATATCATTAATTTTTGTTTATTAAACTCTGTTTTTCCTTCCTCTTGGAAAAAGGCTTTTGTAATCCCATTACCGAAAGTAAAAATTCCGACTAGTTTAAACAATATTAGGCCCATTAGTCTTCTTCCAACGTTTTCAAAAATTTTAGAAAAAAATAATGGAATCACAGCTACGTAAACACTTAGTTGAAAAAAATATTATACCTGTACATCAATCTGGTTTTAAAAAGAATCACAGCTGCACTTCTACTCTTTTAAGTGTAACTAATGACATTTTCTCGGCTTTTGATGAGAGAAAACTATTACTTTTAGTATTGTTAGATTTCAGTAAGGCATTTGATACCTTGAATCATCAGCTTCTATTAGCAATTTTAAAGCATGTTGGACTTTCATGTGCCGCCGTGCAAATCTTCAGTAACTATCTCACAAATAGAGAACAAGCTGCACTTTACAAGAACAATACATCTCAATTTCTAAGTACTGACAAAGGCATTCCACAAGGTTCAATTTTAGGACCATTATTGTTTATCATTTATACATCCAATTTTCCGTCTGGTTTCATATCATGCATGCAGTATTACTTTGCTGATGATACCCAAGCTTTTTTGTCTTTTTACCCTGATGAAAGTGAACAAGCAGTATCCGCAATTAATTATGACTTAAATAATTTTGCAGAACTTGCTCAAGGCCACTCTTTACAAATTAGTAGCAGTAAATCTATGGCTATTATTTTCGGTAACAAAAAAGACAGAACAAATTTTGTGCAACAATTTGGCAACTCGATATTAATAAATAATGTTAATATCAATTTCTATAAATACGTCAAAAACCTTGGGTTAATAATTGATCAAAATTTGAGCTTTTCTCTTCACATCAATAAATGCTTGCAAAAGGGTTACAAGGCTCTTAAAGCTATATATGCTAATCGTTTATTACTTAATTGTAACATGAAGGCTGTCCTTTGTGATTCATTAGTATTAAGCCACATGAACTATTGTGATGTGGTGTACAACACTTGCTTGTCTGCATTTGATACCAGTCGAATCCAAAAGCTTCAAAATTCTTGTCTACGACTAATCTTTGGCATTCGTAAATATGGTCATATAAGTCATACTTTTAAATTAATTCGTTGGCTGAATATGAAAAATAGAAGGTATGTTCATTCAGCGTATTTTTTCCATAAAGTTTTGTTAACGAAAACCCCTCCGTATTTATATAATAAAATTCGCTATAGAACTGATGTTCATAACGTAAATATACGTCGCAAGGATACCATCACGCCACCCGTACATCGTACACAATTCTTTAAACGGTCCTTTCTATATAATATTACTAAAACTGTAAATAGTTTACCTAATTGTACCAAGTCTATGTCCCTGAATAGGTTTAAAAAATACATTTTTGATGTCACCGTGGTCGCTGTCCAATAGAGCCCTTATAATATACTTTTAACAAACTGTAAATTGTACTGTAAAAAAAAAATAGTTGTGTTTAAACTTATGTAATGTTTTGTTCAAATCACTGCGAATTTAAGGGTTAGTTGGAAGAACAGCTGGCTACTTCGGTGGTCGAGCTGAAACTCGCCCTTATCCCTAAAGGATAATAAAGACCTTTATTATTATTATTATTATAATGTTCAGAAACTATTCTAAAAGCTATAGGTATAAACTTCTAAAAAGAAATGCACAAAAGAGCATTGAATTGGGAGTATTGGATGATATAAATTCGACAGCAAATTTTGGAAATAATA
>NW_019416889.1:158303-163250 GCF_000390285.2 Anoplophora glabripennis
TTGTTATTCCTGAGTCGATATGCTGCTAGCCGCGCTTCTCTTTCCACCACTATATGCAGCGGTGGTAGATTTAGCATGACTTCTAGTGCAGCTGTCGGGGTCGATGCCATCGCTCCCGTTATACCTAAACAGGCCAATCTCTGAATTCTATTCAGTTTTTTCCCTCGCTGTGGTCTGTTTGCCACCATACCACAGCGCCGTAGAGAATCCTAGGTCTTACTATCGATGTATACAACCAGTATGACATCTTTGGTTTCAGTTCCCAGGTGCTCCCAATAAGACGACGGCATACCTACACACAATATCTGTTTCGCCTTACTCACCACTTTTTCCAAGTGCGCATTCCAGGTAAGCTTATTATCCAGTATCACTCCTAGATATTTCACTTCCCTGGAAAGCCTAATGCTCCTCTCCCCTATTCAGAGAGTCCAATCAACTTCCTTCTCCTGGTGAAGGGTACTACGACCGTTTTGTGATTGTACCCCTCCAATTACCTGTATCGGCTACACTGGTTTTCAGAAAGAAACCGTTTGCACATTATTCTTAACGCACAGTTGATGTTTACTCGTGTACAAATTTTGACATTTTTATCTTTAGCCGATTTAAATATAATTAAGGATAACCATTTGGAAAGTAACAACTTCAACACACTGTATCTCGAAAACAGGGCGCCTAAGAAAAAACGTTACATGAACTACACCTATTATTTTCTCATGAGGTACTTGTACACAAGTTTTTTTGAAACATGAACGGGACGCCCTGTATAGTTGTCAAAACGTTTAAAACAACTATTTTAAATCTTTTCCGCTGTTAAAAATGAGTAACACAACAAAAAATTTCTTGAGTAGACTGACTGATTTACACAAAAATAAAACAAAACATGAGATAAAAATTAAAAGTGCTTTTGATCTAGCTGATTTAATTATTGTTTATATTGCTATCAAGAAAGTATTTATCAGTTACAAATGTGTTTATAAAATCTCCTGGTATGCACATTTCGATAATATTTATTAAGTTTGACATTTGCTGCATGATAAATAATGACAAAATAATTATAGACATCAAAGACTCTCTAAAGTATTTAAAAACAGCATACTTATGTTATTGTAGGAAACCATTTCAATTTTATTTTGACAATGATAACTCCATTATGTTTTATGAAAGCATTTTTCTTTGACATAACAAAGGAGCCTCGTTAAATTTTATTGGTTCTTATTTTACACAGTAAGAACATCGAGATAAGTGGGTATTCATTATAAGATTTTTTTACGATGTTTTTAAAAAGAATTCTATATTTACATCTCGAGAAATTAATAAGCAGTTTTTATAAATCTACACGTCTTTATAATGTTACACGAATAACAAGCAAATTACAGGGCATTGTCTCAGATTGTTTATCTATAATGTATTTTACTTATCATTTTGCCAGAGAAAAAAAAAAGAAAAACATCAAAAACATAGGCCAAGATTGTGTATTTATAAGTAATTTTGTCTATGTTAACGTTTCGCAAATCTAACTATTTTCATAGGATTTTTTTGGAGTTTTAATAGCAATTTAATAAAAAATATATATTTCGTCATTAGCTTCGCATTTTGTTGTCACTCCATGTCAAAGATATTGAGCTAAATCATCATTTAAAGAAATATTTTGTATTCTTGATATCCTATTACCACCCTTGACAAAAATAGCTCACGTATTGATCAACACATTATTATCTGTGCATAGATGTGGTTTCTTTCTTATTCAAAGTGGACACTTAGTTTTTTAGCAACCAAATCTACTAATTCTTTCGATATAAGGAATTACTTAATTTTTTTCTGCGCATATATTTAAACAAATAGAATACGATATATTAGTTTTAATTTACATTCACCAAACATATACACTGATGAGATTTTACAGGTTTTGTTTATTTTTCTGCTCAATGGTGGTTTACCAACCTCATCTAGACGTTAGGGTGACCTATAGAATAGTAATCTATCAACACTCTCCCATACAAATAAGTGAAATGGATGAATGGATAACCTCTACAAATATTTCTTTCATTGCAAAAATGCAACGTATATAACATTGAATAAATAATTAACTTTTTTAATTTGCGCAATATTATAACGAATTATTTGGCATGCCCCTTAAAATTTTTCAGTGCCAAGTCCGGCACGCTTGCCAGTTATTTGCTATACCGCGGCTGTGAACTATTTTCACATTTTTATTATGCCCGATGAAATAAACGTTTGATGTTTCCCAAACAATTTTTCACTTTTCACTTTACATAACATCGTTTTCAGAGTGATCTTCCAATATAGCGGAAAATGATTTAATAGACACGCTATGACGTTTATGTGAAAATATTACAAAAATGTGAAAAGCAGCGTTATTTACTAAAAATAGTGTTCAATTTAGCTTATTCTGTAATTGTAATTTGCCCCCTTCATGTGTTAATTTTTATTAAAGGAAATTGTAATATAAAAATAATCCCACAAGCAAACATATAATAAATAAATAATAAAATAAATAAATCATAATGAAGACAATAAATTAGCGCTAAATCTGTATAATTTAAAATATGAGAAATTTTATTGGAAAACAAATATCCGTATTCTACTTGTTATTCTCTGTCTTCCCTTAAAATGAATGACATTCTGACTGAATCACCCTGTATATATTTATTACATTTTTTAAATTGAAATTTATAGACAGTACATCAGTCTTAGGAATAGAAAAATAAATTGAATTATAAAAAACCTTAAAGGCCAAGAAATAAAAAAGTAACAGGTTGTGCGGCAGTTTCAAAAATATTGGGTGGGTCACAGAACTTAAAACTTAACTTAGCCTTAACTTTTTAACCGTTGAAAATATCCAAAAACTAATTCTTGCATCCCTCTAGCATTTCATCTGAAGATTCCAGCAAATTAGAGCCTCCTTAATTTGTCCCCTGTTAATACCACTCTTATTTAGATAAGAAAACAAGGTTTATTTTTCCTAAATGAACATTTAATACAGTTGCATGTATATATTTTTTTCAATCATTTGACTATCTCTTGCATACGGGGTGTTCCCTTTTTAAACGTACTAACTTTAACAGTTGATAGAGGACTTCATTTTGAAGAAAAAAGTTCATGTGAACATAGGTCGTAAATTGCTTATAAACCGAGACAAAAAGTAATCGAATTTAATTTTTTTTTTACTTTTTTCGTGATATCTAAAAAAAGTAAAAAGTACTAACGAAACCAAATTGTGTATGTCTTATGACGACAAAATGACCTACAAACGATTCACCACCAGTGGTATGGTAAAATTTGTAGAATTTGTACGCATATGACTATTTTTGAAATCTCATTGTTGACGTTTGCTGATCAATTTTTAACGAAAAGCTGTTTTTGCGAAATTGTCATAAAATAAAAGGTTCTTGAGTTAATGGCGTGAAGTACACAAATTTTTCAATGAACTGAAAATTTTTTATTATTACATTTATAAAGATAACTACAGAAGAATATATAGGGTGTTCCTGAAAAATGTACATTCCTTGAAAAGGGTGATAAAGCGTACGAAAGTGAGCAACTTTTGTTAAACAACTGACGCTCTAAATGCTTTTGTTTTCTAGCAAATTAATTAAGAAAATCAACCATAAATGTAAGCCGACTCTGTGCATCTTGTGCACATGCGTTATATCTTGCAGTATTACGTAGTCGGCGTATAAAATGTTTTCTGCTCAACAACTAGCAGATATGGTGTTAATGTACGGAGAATGTCAGTACAATTTAAATAAATTTTAGGTATTTGCATGTTGACTGTCATTTGGAAGCTTGCTTATTAGCACACGGAAATAACTTTGAACAATTTTTGTAGAGCATATCGTCTATTGGTAGATAATCCATTTATTCGTTTAATTTTTGTGTTACTTTTAAACGAGATTTGATTTCAGCATTTTCGAACATAAACTTTAAACCGTCAAAACCGTCATCAGAGCTTTCGTACTACGGCGCGCGGCAGCATCGATACAGCTGGATGCCGCAGCAGGGACGATACACCTTATGAAAATTGGTCTTTCGGTGAAATTTCCTGGAAAATTGATGTTGTCCCTTTTTTATCACTGATCAAAAGTCTTCATGGTCATGAAGCTCCAAATGCCCATCTGGGGGTGGTAGGACCCATAAAAGGGTCTAAAACAGAGAAAAATTGATTCACTCTCAAATATAATTTTTTTTAACATATAATGTAGCAAATATAACTGTTTCGGCATATAATGTAGCTTGTTTAACAATGATTAGCACATATTTGATAAAAATCTATGAAATGCCTTCACAAATAAAGAATAAGGATGTCAAGTCGAATTTTGCACATCAGTTTGCCTGGAAAAGGGCAGTTTGTTAGTGGGTATGTGCTCAGGTGCGTGTGCGTGTGTATTTTCCCACAAAATACCATCTATTTTTTTTTAATACACATTAATTTAATTTTTTAATAACGACATCATGTAGATTTGATGTTTCTGACAATTATTCAATTAATATAAGCGCCTTAGACCAGAATACATACAGGGATGGCCAGAAGTACGGAATAAAATTCATATCTTTTGAATGCGTTAATTTTTTTTAAAACGCCGAAACACGTTCACTGATTTTGATTTTTTCCCATTTTTCGGTTATATAATAATAAATTTTTCTTCTACCCCCTACCCCAGCTACCCCTACTTTTTTTTCAAAGGGAAACATAAGGCATTAAGGGGCTCGTTGAAAAGCTTATAGAAAACCGAATCCAGCCATACGAAATAAACAAGTTTTATTTTTTCAATAGCAAGGTTTTTAGGGTTTTATAAAACACCTACTTAAAATACACCTAAATAAAATTTAATTATATTCAGTGTTATCCTCCATGAATTTGCACAGAATAAAATAAAGAATTTGAAACTGTACCTATCACTGCTAACGCAAAAAAGATATATTTTT
>NW_019416889.1:163761-165932 GCF_000390285.2 Anoplophora glabripennis
ATTTTCAAAAAGTAAGAATCGATGTATAGAGAATTAAAAGCCCTTTCTAATAACCCCCCACTTGACCCCCATTCCCATTTGAAAAAATTTAGGGGATAGCACCCCCACTTAGGGGGTTGAAGATTTTGGTATGCTTTTTGAGCCAAAAGTTGTCCCCCTCAGAAACAAATTTGACCTGTTTTTGGATTTTGCCGAAAAGTTCTTTACTACCCTGTAATGCCTTGCGGTACGTTTTCGATGGGCTACCCTGTATACATATTATTTCTAAATGAGTGATTTTCAAATAGAAAGTGCAGCAAATGCTGCCTGCGAATTTTTATTGCCCGAGAAGTCGAAAGTGCGCTACGGACGGGCATATAGAAATTTCAAAGTATGGTGCCAGAACAATAATAGTTAGTGGTATTTCTGAATTGTCATTGCTACCACATTTCATGGAGAAGTCAAGAACTTTAAAGTCACCGGCGAGTTTGTGGAGTGAATACTCAATGATTAAGTCCACTATTTTCATAGAGGAGAACGTGGATAAATCAAAATACCCCAAGCTAAGAGTATTTTTGAAACGTAAGAATGACGGCTATACACCTATAAAGTCAAACGTTTTTACAAGTCAACGATTTTCTCGTTTTCTCGTCTAGATTCTGTTTCTCACGGGTTAGGGGGTTGAAGAAAAATTAATTATTGGAAACATGGGAAAAAATCAAAATCAGTTAACGTGTTTCGGCGTTTTAAAAAAAATTAACTCATTCAAAATATATGAATTTTATTTCGTACTTCTGGCCATTCCTGTATATTATGACTTTTATTTCATTATTCGTTCCTACTTGCTATCAAATTTTAAGCTGTCTTCAACCTTTGCAGCATCATGTGGGAACCGAGACACATTTAAAGCGCATCTTTCGAAATACAACCAGAAAATAGCTTATAGCTCCTGGAAACATAAAATTATTCAGAATTTAACGCCCGAGTATTTGCACAGCCGACAGCAAATATGATTTCAAGTGTCAGATCTGAGCCGTGTTTCGGTGAGACGGAATGTACTCATCCCAGAAATTATCCGACCGTCAGAATAATCTGTTTTTGATAGTCGCACTTGCGTTCATTTAACCATAAATTTCGCAAATAGTTGCGGTAATTACATATTAGTCACGTAAACGTTTGTGGTAGTATGCCATTAGACAGTTAATTGTGTTTGGAGGGCGGCCAAGTACACACATTATTTTTGATATAGTATATTCTAATTAAGTAATTTAAGCAGTATTTGCGCGGAGAGCAGTGCGCCAAGTCGAAAAATCGAAATTAACAACAAGGGGGCTCAGACAAAGCAACTCCAACACGCGCAAGATGTGGCTTAAGAAATGTGTCAATTCTCAAAATACAAGAGCGTATGGAGAAATCTACTGTATATGTTTTTTAACTGAAAAATTTAGACATCACGCGGAAAAAATGCCTTGTTCTTATACTTATTATTGTGTACATATATACAGGGTAGCCCATCGAAAACGTACCGCAAGGCATTACAGGGTAGTAATGAACTTTTCGGCAAAATCCAGAAACAGGTAAAGTTTGCTTCTGAGGGGGACAACTTTTGGCGCAAAAAGCATAGCAAAATCGTCAACCCCCTAAGTGGGGGTTCCATCCCCCAAATTCCCCCATTTTTAAATGGGAATGGGGGTCAAGTGGGGGGGTCACTAGAAAGGGCTTTTAATTCTCTATACATCGATTCTTACTTTTTGAAAATCGATTCATTATTTTAGAAAATATGCAGCTTTGAAAATACGAACAATATTTTTGACGAGAAATGCGAAAATCGATTTAATTTTACTTCAAAACTTACGGTATTAGTCAAGTAAATGCTGAAAATGTTGTCCGCCAACTTGCATACAATGATACAGGTTGTCTTCAAACCGTTGTCGAACATTCTGGAGCACTTGCGGTGTTACTTCGCGACATACATTAATGATTCGTCCTCGCAGATCTTCCAAGGTATCAGGTGGAGTGCTGTAAACTTTGCTTTTAATGTGCCCCCAGAGAAAGAAATCTAAAGGATTTAAGTCGGGTGACCGAGGGGGCCACTCAATTGCACCTCTTCGTCCTATCCAGCGTCCTGGAAACGTCTCATTTAGGTAATTGCGCACATTGAGCGAGTAATGTGGAGGAGCTCCGTCTTGCTG
>NW_019416889.1:168261-180515 GCF_000390285.2 Anoplophora glabripennis
CTCTAACAAATATCATAGAGGACGACCCTGCTTACAATGAACACGAACTGATTTTCCAGCAAGACGGAGCTCCTCCACATTACTCGCTCAATGTGCGCAATTACCTAAATGAGACGTTTCCAGGACGCTGGATAGGACGAAGAGGTGCAATTGAGTGGCCCCCTCGGTCACCCGACTTAAATCCTTTAGATTTCTTTCTCTGGGGGCACATTAAAAGCAAAGTTTACAGCACTCCACCTGATACCTTGGAAGATCTGCGAGGACGAATCATTAATGTATGTCGCGAAGTAACACCGCAAGTGCTCCAGAATGTTCGACAACGGTTTGAAGACAACCTGTATCATTGTACGCAAGTTGGCGGACAACATTTTCAGCATTTACTTGACTAATACCGTAAGTTTTGAAGTAAAATTAAATCGATTTTCGCATTTCTCGTGAAAAATATTGTTCGTATTTTCAAAGCTGCATATTTTCTAAAATAATAAATTGATTTTCAAAAAGTAAGAATCGATGTATAGAGAATTAAAAGCCCTTTCTAATGACCCCCCACTTGAACCCCATTCCCATTTGAAAAAATTTAGGGAATAGCACCCCCACTTAGGGTGTTGAAGATTTTGGTATGCTTTTTGAGCCAAAAGTTGTCCCCCTCAGAAGCAAACTTTACCTGTTTCTGGATTTTGCCGAAAAGTTCTTTAGTACCCTGTAATGCCTTGCGGTACGTTATCGATGGGCTACCCTGTATACATATTATTTCTAAATGAGTGATTTTCAAATAGAAAGTGCAGCAAATGCTGCCTGCGAATTTTTATTGCCCGAGAAGTCGAAAGTGAGCTACGAACGAGCATATAGAAATTTCAAAGTATGGTGCCAGAACAAAAATACTGGTATTTCTGAATTGTCATTGCTACCACTTTTCATGGAGAAGTCAAGAACTTTAAAGTCACCGGCGAGTCTGTGGAGTGAATATTCAATGATTAAGTCAACTATTTTCATAGAGGAGAACGTGGATAAATCAAAATACCCCAAGCTGAGAGCATTTTTGAAACGTAAGAATGACGGCTATACACCTATAAAGTCAAACGTTTTTACAAGTCAATGATTTTCTCGTCTTCTCGTCTAGATTCTGTTTCTCACTTAGAAATTCACAAGAAATATATCAAAATTAGATTGAAAATTAAAATTGAAATTTCACGCTTTTTTATGCGCTATCAAGCAGGTAGATGTTACAACCAACCAGTCGGCAAGAATACCCTTTCTATGATTCCTAATAGGATTGCACAGTTTTTAAAACTAGAACAGCCTGAAAACATATACAGGCCATTCATTCCGAAGAACATCGGCAACATTACTGACTAGTACAGGAGTTAATGTATTAGCAATCAGCCACAATAATTGCAAAAAGTTATGTTGCTGACAGTTTAAGTAACAAAAATTAAATAGCCAACAGGATTCTTTACGACACTTCAACTCCAAGTTCTAGTAGTACATCGCATCATTCTGTTTTAATAAATTAGTCAGATAATATTTAGCTTCCGGTGCTAAAATGGAGCGGTCAAATATCCAGATTTTATAGAGGTTACTAAAGATAATAACGGTATATTTACTATAAATATTCATTCATAATAATTAATAAAAGGTAATGTTCATCAAATATTCCCTAGGGAGGTAAGTTACCTCACTTACCACCGGTTGTCCATAGCAACTTCCACTTCTACGGTAAAATCCACTTACCTCCTTAAAAATAATGTATTAATAGTCTATTTATGTACTATAGTGGGAGCAGATAAAATATATACAAGTGTTTTAAAGGGAATAC
Source organism: Anoplophora glabripennis (assembly GCF_000390285.2). Lineage (NCBI taxonomy): Eukaryota > Metazoa > Arthropoda > Insecta > Coleoptera > Cerambycidae > Anoplophora > Anoplophora glabripennis. The sequence continues at coordinate 170,078 of NW_019416889.1, forward strand.
TTAAATATCTGTAGAAACTAGAACCGCTAACAAACGTCAAGACTTCCCAAAATCCAGACAACAAAGTCTAACTTCGAAATACAAACGCAGTCATAACAATGTATCTATTTAAACCCTGATTTACAAAGCTAGTTCGTGAATTAATTTGCTCAAAGAATGCATTCCAAGCGAACAATAAATATGAGAATTTGCCAACGATGCNTACAATAATTTAATAAAGAATAAGGTTTATAGTCACTATACAACTGTGCTAGCAATACGCGTTTTATATCCAATATTCATATGTTTAACTGTCACATATAGTATACAATGGTCTTATAATGGTATATAGAATTCTAATAAAGAATAAAACGCATTTCTTTCAGTGTAGAACATCCTGAAACATATACAGGCCATTCATTCCGAAGAACATCGGCAACATTACTGACTAATACAGGAGTTGATGTATTAGCAATCAAGAGACAGGGTGGGTGGAAATCAGCCACAATAATTGCAAAAAGTTATATTGCTGACAGTTTAAGTAAAAAAAAAATTAAATAGCTAACAGGATTCTTTACGACACCAGGTTCTAGTAGTACATCGCATCATTCTGTTTTAATAGATTAGTCAGATAATATTGAGCTTCCGATGACTAAAATGGAGCGGTCAAATCATTTTGAGAAATATATGACAATTAGTAAACGCGAAGGGAATAATTATCCAGATTTTATAGAAGTTACTAAAGGTAATAACGGTGTATTTACTATAAATATTCATTCATAATAATTAATAAAATGTAATGTTCATCAAATATTCCCTATAATAGGGAGGTAAGTTACCTCACTTAATACACCGGTTGTCCATAGCAACTTCCACTTCTACAGTAAAATCCACTTACCTCCTTAAAAATAATGTATTAATAGTTTATTTATGTACTGTAGTGGGAGCAGATAAAATATATACAAGTGTTTTAAAGGGAATACTTAAATATCTGTAGAAACTAGAACCGCTAACAAACATCAAGACTTCCCAAAATCCAGACAACAAAGTCTAACTTCGAAATACAAACGCAGTCATAACAATGTATCTATTTAAACCCTGATTTACAAAGCTAGTTCGTGAATTAATTTGCTCAAAGAATGCATTCCAAGCGAACAATAAATATGAGAATTTGCCAACGATGCTTTACTTACATTTTATTGTCATGTCAGGAGAGGATGGTATGTTATATTGTTTGCTTAATAAATATCATTTCCTTGAAGACTAAGATCGGAGTATTAATTTATTCGCGAGTAACAAATATTTATCCGTTTAGAACGACATTTACGCACTCATTAAGTCCCAATATAAAGCCCACAGAGCCCGCTTATATTTAGAAATTATTCAGAGACCGCTCAAACGAAAAATCGCGCCGTCAAGAAAGACCTTATTCATAAAACGTCGCCCAGCCGCGACAAAAAATCGGTTATTTATGTGCATTCGGAACAGCCGAAGGTATACCGGGTGTTCAGTAGAGGAAGTTCAAAATTTTGGCGCCGCCCACAATCTTCTGTTGATTTGAGTTCAATTTTTTTTTTTAAATCATTGTCGTACAAATTTTGCGTTTTGCTAGAAACAGTAGCGGACATTGCCATAAAAAATGTAAAATTTCTATGCCAGCGATATTTCCTAACATTATAGTTAAACTCAAATTTCTAGAAGCCATCATTGACGTATTCATCAACGATTTTTTTGACATTTTTATTTATATGTATATTTATTTTAAAATAAAACTTCTTTTTTGAAAGAATTATATTATCGGAAAACGTTCTGTGTTAGGATGCGATGCACCTGTAGCGTTTTGTTGGCATTCACCTTAAATTAACATTAACATAGTAGCATTATTATTGTCATATCTGCGTGCCATTTTATAATAACCATCATTAACTTAACTTAATTGGGTAAAAATGCCAGTTAAAAGGAAAACTTTCAATAGGGCTCTGTATTCAGAAATTACCCGGAGACCGCTCGAAGACAGACCTTATNAATTTATTCGCGAGTAACAAATATTTATCCGTTTAGAACGACATTTACGCACTCATTAAGTCCCAATATAAAGCCCACAGAGCCCGCTTATATTTAGAAATTATTCAGAGACCGCTCAAACGAAAAATCGCGCCGTCAAGAAAGACCTTATTCATAAAACGTCGCCCAGCCGCGACAAAAAATCGATTATTTATGTGCATTCGGAACAGCCGAAGGTATACCGGGTGTTCAGTAGAGGAAGTTCAAAATTTTGGCGCCGCCCACAATCTTCTGTTGATTTGAGTTCAATTTTTTTATTAACCCAGATATGCCTACCGTCTTTTTAAACGAACATTTTATAGGCACCTTTTTAAATAGGTGTCTATAACTCTTAGAGCTTCCCGATCACAGATTTTATTGCTTGTCTGATTTCAGAATATCCCAAGGCACGTGTTTTAAGAGCCACTTTAGTCTGTTAGATAAGTTGTGTAAGTTTGTGATTTTTAAAAAATGTCGCAGTTGATTTGAAGCTAGTGGGGTAAGTGTTATCTGCCAAATTTAATAGTTATAGGTGTTTTTGTTAAATAAACGGTTCAAATTTTTCATTTTATTTGAAAAGTTGAGGTTAGGATGTTAAAAACCTGTGCATTTAGTCCTATTTTTTATACTGTCCTTATAAAAGGCATTAGGGGTGTAATGTAGTTCTATTTCAAGGGTCTCACGTTAAATGATCTTTTGCGAAGTTTGGAAGAAGATGACTACTTATTACTTTCGGAAATAAATATTGCTTTGTTGCCTCCCATCAACCCAGGTGAAGATTTTGGAGATAAGGAGTGCTTGAACATAAATAACTTGCCATGTTCTCAGCTCTTGGCACCAGCAGAAATTGTGACCACAGGTACAGATGTTGATCTTGTAGATAGCGCGACTGCGGTTGGACAAAATTTAAGGTATTTTCCAATTATTATGTATTGTCTTGATATTGCTGAACAAAATGCCTGGTAGTTAAATAGACTCCAAGGGGACAAAATGGATCATTTAAATTTTCGAAGGACAATAGTTGAGACTTTACTAGAAGAATACCAAAACAATGGAAGAATGCGAGGAAGGCCTAGCTCGTTGGAACATTTAGAGTCACAATTAGATAACAATGACCACTATATTGCCTTGCAACCAAAACAAACGCGTTGTGGAGTTTGTCATAAAAAAGTCCAGCGAAAATGCATGAAATATGGAAAAATAATAGGGGTAGTTCAAGTAATTTTTTTTCTTAGACGCCCTGTTTTCGAGACACAGTGTGTTGAAGTTGTTACATTCCAAATGGTTTTCCTTAATTATCTTCAAATCGGCTAAAGATAAAAATGTCAAAATTTGTACACAAAAATCAACTGTGCGTTAAGAATAATGTGCAAACGGTTTCTTTCTGAAAAGCAGTGTCGCCGATAAAGGTAATTGGAGGGGTACAATCGAAAAAAAAATTTGTTAAAAGTCAAAATTTATTACATTTCTAAACGGTTCTGTAAACTCTAAAGCATACTACAAGAAAAAGGTATCTACACGAAATTCGGTAGCATGTACCATTTTCGAGAAAAATGAAGTTGCATAGAAGGAAATGGGGGACAATTTCAGTATCTACTGTAGTATTTCGAGTTTGCACATTTATTTAATTGTGCAGCTGTTTTGTTCTGTATGTCTCCGAGTTTGTTTCTTAATATTTTTCTGTTGTTATCACTTTTTTAAGCATTCATGTCCATCAACAATTCAGTCTATTCGACAATTGTTTATTTTAATAATGGTAGTGTAGTAGTTTACAAAATCTAAAATTAGTTAATAATAGATAATTAATTACCATAATCTGTTTATTTTCTTTTACTTTTTAAATGTTAGTTTATAACAAACTGAAAGTTAAAATAAATTTTAACTTTTTTTTAGTTAATAAAATGTTTTACAATTTAACTGTTTCATGTGATACGTAAGAAATTAAAATTATAGTCTTAAATGCAAATACTGTCTGTAGCTAAATGTCTTCAGCTAATTCAACGGTAAGGTCCTCTTTCAATTTAATATTTTGTTAATGTACTTGTGCCGCTTTATGTGAGCAAAAAAATGCAACTTCATTTTTCTCGAAAATGGTATTTGCTACCGATTTTCGACAAGTATACCTTTTTTTTGTAGTATCCTCTAGAGTTTATAGAACCGTTTAGAAATGTAATAAATTTTGACTTTTAACATAATTTTTCTTCAATAGTACCCATTCAAACTTCAACGCTCAGTTGATGTTTATTCGTGTACAAATTTTGACATTTTTAGCTTTAGCCGAATTAAAGATAATTAAAGAAAACCATTTGGAAAGTAACAACTTCAACACACAGTATCTCGAAAATAGGGCGTCTAAGAAAAAAAACTTTACATGAACTACCCCTATTATTTCCTATGGGGAACTTGCACACAAGTTTTTTTTAAACATGAACGGGACACCCTGTATAGATTATTTGGTAATATACCCCCGTCTCAAATGTAGATTTTTTTTAATTTTACAAATTGTTATATGCTATTTTAAAACGTTTGTTAAAAAATAAAAAATATATTTTTTAGTGGTCTGTATGCCTACTGTCCTTTTAAAAGGACGGAACTTTTTAAGAAAACCAATGTGCAAGATTTTTTATGTAATATAGAATGTAAAATTAAACATATTATTTAGTTTTTATTTAAATTTTCGAAAAATAATTATTCAGGCATATCTGGATTAAGCTTCCGATACAAGTTTGTGACATCAGTTAACAGAGTTTTTGCTCCTTTTTCACCCCTTTAAATTTTTGACATAAGTTCATTAACACCCTGTATACTGTCATGAAGAATACCTTCTTTTCTATAATTTTTTTACACCAATAGCGTCAAAGAACGAGAATCTTGTTTCTTTTTAATTACCTTGCAAAATTTGTAGGTACTAATAGCGAATATTTTCAAGTTTAATATTGTCCTTTCTATATTTTGTTTTAAGTCGAGTAAACAGTTAACTTCTTGAGTTGCGCGCCCTATACTGAAATGAATGGAAAGTCCCACAAGCGCATTCAAAAAACCTTAAATAATGCCGGAAAGTTAAGAAATCGCATCGCTCCAGTTATTTAAATACGAACACGCCATTTCTCAAGAAAATACCTTGTAATCACAAGCAACATCAAACAATTTCCGTCAAAGGGCTGCCTTCAAAAGGACCCGGGTGTTGTTTTCGTTATCGCCGCACAAATATATTTTAATCAAAACAGGACTATTATCGCGTTTCGATCTAATATTCGAGTAAATTTAATTTCAACTGAATAGTCGCAAATTAATATGCAGAAATGAATGGTGAATATGACTCATTGAAATTCTGATTGGAAGCCGGTTCGGTCATTGGACTAAGTTAGCATTTATACAACTTGTTTTGATTTGATCAAAACATAAAATGCACCCACGAGAATTCTTTGCATGGNGCTTTCCAGGGTGTTGGATTGGCCGCGTTGGTCCTGTGCGTACACATATCTGCAAGTGACCCATCTTAATTATTACGTCAAGAGCGCCAACACCTATATACCTTTCCTTGGATGCGATGCAACTGCAGCGGTTTGCTGGCATTCACCTTAAATTATCATTAACATAGTAGCATTATTATTGTCATATCTGCGTGCCATTTTATAATAACCATCATTAACTTAACTTAATTGGGTAAAAATGCCAGTTAAAAGGAAAACTTTCAATAGGGCTCTGTATTCAGAAATTACCCGGAGACCGCTCGAAGACAGACCTTATTCATAAAGAGTCGCGCGGCCACGAGAAAAAAATCGGTTATTTATGGTGCATCGGGAGCATCCTAAGGTATATATCCACGTCCAATTACCATCAGTAGTTAGAGAGTAGCGGTGTAGTAATTTGGCAATTTGTTAGTCGTTAAAATTCCCAGCTGCCTGGATCTGTCATTTGCCGGTTGGCTGGTTCAGAAGTCGGCCGCAAACATGTGTCGTCGGGAGGCATAAATAAGATATTCAATTCGAAAATAAACTGACGCTACGCGTTATTATTAGTGGGGAAAAAAAGTATCCCCGATAAAAATAAGACGGGCCCGGAGCGGGCGGGCTCGCTGATTTATTATTGACGCTGACATTGCGGGCTGAACCGTTCATTAAAATGTATACATTTCTGATAGGAGCGTACGAAATTTATATCGCTACTTTAACCTGCTACTAAGCTACGTTTTTGATGATAGATCATGGCTTATCTTCATTATCTCTCGGCGTGTTAAGGCTAAGGACCACACACTCCCATTTTGCATCTTATAACAATAAATGAACGTATGTAACATTTGCATATAGAAAAAGCACGAAAATGTGGAGCGTGCGACATTTACTGGCCAGGATCCGACACTAGTTACTGAACCGCATGGTCACCGGGTTGACGTTCGATCGCTCTCGACGCTGGCTCCGCAGGGGTTTAGGCAGTAAAGTCCGAGCAAAATTCGGAAAATTCGGATTCTGGAAAACCGTTTATGGATTGCGGGCGTCCCCCAATGGCTAGGGTGCTGAGAATCATTGTGGTTAATGTTGACTTGGAGTTCAAGTTTCTGATTTTTCAGGTTTATTAAATTTAGCTTAAATTGGAAATATGATTGAGGAATTTCGCGCCTTCTGTGCTGTCTGAAGGGACAATCATAGTTTTGTGGTGACTTGGTGAGAAATCTTCGAAAGAAATAATTTTTTCAATTGATTTAACGCTCTGTTATGGTTGTCTATATCCTCAATCTTTTCATTGGTTTTATTTTTTTAGTACTCTAGTTTATTGGCTAATGAGTATTTTGAGGGTAGCTAGATATAAGATCCATGTGTGAACATAGGCTTACAACAATTTATAACAATTTTTTATTGAACATAAAAAGTGTATTTGGTTCAGATAACTAATACACAAGATACGGCTTGGTTACTGCAGTAGCCAACATACAACTTAAAGACAGTAAAAGCTGTGAGTCGTACTTCGTACTTGGTTAATCAATCAAGGAAAACAAGAGTCGACGTTCGGTCACATCTCTTGAAAACTCCGCCAATTCTTAAGGTGGATCTCCGCTGTTGTTCTTAGCTTAGGTGTTTTTGAATTTCAGTGTGGTTGGCTTTCTGGAATTACGTTCATCACATTCACATTTTGTGGTTTTCGTTTTACTAGAAAATTCTAAACGTACGTTATATTGTGAATCCGTGGACATCTCTGGCGGTTAAATTCGAAAATGAATGAATACGAGCGATTTTGGAGCTTTTTTCGGCTATACAGGCCATTCTTGGCTTTAACTTCAGAACTTGGGTGATTTTTGAATAAAATAATTTGGCATCCCTGATGCTACAACTGTTCAAAATTATGTCCACCGACGTGTAAACACATGAGAGTGCGTCTTACTCAGTTTCTAACTAACACAAATGCTGTCTTGTTTCACCATAAAACAAATGCTTCACCATAATACAAAAATGTTTTCGTGCTTCACCATAAATCCATCCAATCCATCAACCAATATCCATCAACTCCGAGTTGCTATACACGCAAGCCATTTTTGACAGTAACTACTAAAAAACTATTGTAAACACTATAACAACGACGACTGTAAAATCGGATTTCAGTATTCAGAGTCGCTGAGGCCACGTGGTTCTCCACGTGTATTACGAATAACGCTAGAGACTACAGCTGTCCAGCTATGTAATAGTTGAAAGTACTACAACTTCAATAATTTTTTTTCGGATAAGGATTTTACAAAAAATTTTTACAATATTAACTCCATTTCTCATGCCGCACCTATTCCCAAATTTTTTTGGATAAGTTGTGAATCACCCTGTAGGTATATGAAATTGTATGTCCCTTTAGACATTGTATAATAGCGAAGAAGTAAATAACAGTAAAAAGAGGCTTATCAATCACGCTATACTTACTTCGATACAATGTATTAACACTAACATAAAAATTATATCAAGCTACTTTTTGTCTACAACAGAGTTGTAGCACTGTTAATATTTTGACACATTTAAATGCACGCCTATATTTAACATTTTACTTCACTATACCTCTAGTGACATCTGTCCGTACATATTCTAGAATTGCTTATTATAGATGCAGGGGAAATAACAACCTATTTTTGTTTTACCCCACCTATATTCTAGGAGCTGAAATATATCTATGAAAGATTCACTGCAAGCTCGCAGAAAGCTTCGCTGTAAATCGATTTCAGGACCGGATAGGTGCATTTGTCGTTAGATGGCGCCAAGTATCATATTGGTGATAATTTCACGTTGTAGAAATCTAATTCCTTACTGAAACATAGAAATCAGTATAATACTAATCTACTACTTCACCAGATAGATGGTGCATGATACTAAGTACATGTATTTAAGTTTTGTCTAAAAAAAAACGAAAATTGGCCATACAGACCAATTACCTATTCATAAAATTGTGTAAATTAATTATTATTGGGCTGTGAGATTGTTAAAATTTGTATTGTGCGTATATTTTAACGATTTGAAAAAAAAATTATTATAAAAATCTTTGAAAACTACTCTAAAGTTGCTACTTTGTTTCTCTTTAATAAAGATTTTTCAGTTTTAACATAGAATTAACTCTTTTATATTAATACAAAACAATGTAATAGTGATGTCCCATTTCTATCAGCATAATGAGAAGAAAACAACAAACTAGGTATACAAAACAATAAGTTGTGTTACTGAAGAACAATTATTGACAAAAATCAAAACACTACATACCTACTTCTTTTTAGAAATAATCAATTTAGTGAAGTTTTGAAGTTGCAATGCCAACAAAATAGGTGGTTAAATTCCAATTAAAAGGGAAATAATATTGTTACTCTTTATTTTAATGGAATCTCACATTGATGGTAAATAAACAACTTTATCATTTATTCAAATTTACAATTACCCAAAATAATGTAATTTTATTATAAAATTACAATTGTGTTTATTATTGAAAATATAATTACGACTATATAGGGAAATTAAACCAATATTTTGTTGCCAGTAAAATACAAATACGTTATGGAATTCAACAAAAGACGTAAATCGTTTGGACATAGTCCAAAGAAGTTTAAGTTTTTGACGAAAAATGTGAGCACCTGCGCATTTCGCTTGTCCAGTCAAGTTACATTTGAACAAGAGCTTTCCAGGGTGTTGGATTGGCCGCGTTGGTCCTGTGCGTACACATATCTGCAAGTGACCCATCTTAATTATTACGTCAAGAGCGCCAACCTGACGCCGCACGGACGCACCAGGGTTCCAAGAAAGGTCCACGGTAGATTGGCGCCAGCGACCAGATACTTATGCCTGCGAACGACTCGACACCAAGAGGACTCTCCAGCGAACGCTCGTCCCGACAACATATCTTTTCTTTACACTTAGTTTTCAATAAAAATACTTTTTATTTTTCCGTTGAGAGAGAGTTTTATTCGCTGCACACCGAAAGCAACCCTAAGTCCTATAAGTTGACCTCCAAGATCTCACAGCACTAGATTACTGTTCATGGGGCTGGTTCAAAAAAGAAGTTTACAATGTTAGAGTGAACACTGCGGATGCACTAATTCTACGTATCATCAACACTGAAGCTTTTATTAAAGAAAGACATGCAGCAATCAGGAAAGCTGATCAGCATGATTCATGCCTTATAGGCAAGCGGTTCACCCCTAAAAAGATGCTCCTAAATGAAGGTAACCGACTAAAATTTTAAAACAAAAACCTACAGCATAAAACTTTTTTATTTTATAAAGTGTATTTTTCTGATAATTTACATATTTTTTTATATTTTTCGGCGTGATCAGTCAATTGTTATAAACAAAAAAGTTATACTCGCCGAAGGGCTTTGAAAGTTTTATTTTAAATTTAAATTTTCGGAATATTTTTCTCAAAAACTACTGAACAGAGTTTAATTCTAAAAAAAGCATAATAATCGGCAGATCTTCTACTTTAAGATATATTTTTTGGTATAGGTCAATTATTTTATTGAAGGTCTAAACAGAGTAAAACAAACACACAAACAACAAAGATGCTCGGGGTATTGTTAATTTCACGAATCTTGTCTATAAGTCGAGCCTGCAGATGGTTTAAATCAGGAATAGGCAGTTCAAAAATAGTGTTTTTAATGTAAGGCCACAAAAAGAAATCACACGGCGTAATATCACATGACCTCGGTGGAAATTCATGTTCAGCATTGAGACTTATTAGTCGATTTTGGAAAACTTCCCTCAACATATTCATCGTCTCGCCTGCCGTATGTGCCCTTGCGCCATCTTGTTGAAAGTAAAAGTTTGTAATTTCGTTTTCTTCCAGCTGGTTAACAAAAGGAGCGATAATTTCTTCTCTATACCTTTGCGCAGTAAGAGTACCATTAAAAAAAATAGGTCCATAAATCCTCCTTCGATTGAGAGCACACCAAACTCCAATTT
>NW_019416889.1:181267-235133 GCF_000390285.2 Anoplophora glabripennis
CGCTTATTTCAACTCAAGAACTTGTCGAAAATAACGAAAAACTTATTATTTAAAAATTAAATAAAAAAGAAATTAATATACTTTTATTGTTCTTAATATTTTTGTAAAATAAAAATAAAATTTTACGATTTAAAAAGCTTATTTAGTTTAGTTTTGATATAAAATCGAATATTTAAATTTTACTAATTACTTGCAAAAACCTTACTCCGGCTACAAAACCAAACAAAATGATCTTTTGAACATTTGTACTGTTAACCGCTTTAGACCTTCAATAAAATGATTGACCCATACCAAAAAAATATATCTTAAAGTAGAAAATCTGCCGATTATTATACTTTTTTTAGAATTAAAATCTGTTCAGTAGTTTTTGACAAAAAAATTCCGAAAATTTGTCGATTTCGTCACTTTTTTCACATTAAATTGTAAATATCTCGGAAACGAAGCATTTTTTTTTGTCAAAGAACAAAAAGTGTTTATTTTGGTCCATTTTACAATAAAAAACTTTCAAAGCCATTCGGCAAGTATTTTCTTTTACAACTTTGTTGTTTATAACAATTGACTGACCACGCCGAAAAATATTTAAAAAAATATGTAAATTATCAGAAAAATACACTTTATAAAATAAAAAAGTTTCACGCTGTAGGTTTTTGTTTTAAAAATTTAGTCGATTCATGCCTTTTATTTAGGGGTGAACCGCTCGCCTATTAACCGAGTCTCAAGAGTACCAGGCCCTACAATTTGTGGTTCCATTTGTTTGAATTATATAACTAGGATTTTTACTATGTTTTTTTGCAACAAAAGTCAGCAAACAAATACGATTGCCAGGAAACGCTTTGCAATCTCGCATATACGGACGTCGAGAGTCCCAATATCGAGCCGGGCGATTATATGCATAAAGGAGCTGGTCACGAATCGATGATCCCTAATCGGCTGTATCGCGGTCGTAATCGTCTACCCCCATTGTTGGCTCGGTGTAGTCGGGGGTTGGCCTACCACCCATTACATTACACAGCATCGGATCTTGTCCGAGTTTATACGTTCCTGGCACTTAATCAACGGTTTACGAAATCAGAAATTCACGGCGTATTAACCCCATTTAATAAAACCCACTCACTGCTGTCCGGGGGTGGATGCCTTGGTAAACTTGGGGTGGGTTAATGTAGGCGAAATAAAAAAATACTCGTAAGTGGTTTTAGTTTCATTAGAGCAAATTTAGATTTATTTACAGTTGATGAGTTATAGTTAATGCCTTGGCTGCTTTAATAGACTCGGCTGCGCCTCGTCTACTAAATACCAGCCGCGGCATTAAATCTTGTATTTTACTGCTTAGTTAAACAAATAGCTATTATAATCCTTAATTTAGCCTTAAAATATGGGTTAAAAAATACGTTCGTCACACGACGTCACTAAATAATTTCCGAAGCTTTAGGTGATAAAGGCACTGAATTTCACAGGGTTTTGTTACATTCTACACCAGTACAATTCACTTATACTCGCAAATATTAACAATACCTACTATTGTCATTGTACGAATATGAGTGTTTGTTCGTGTTTTTGTGGATTTAAACGGGATTAAACGGATTTAAAGCTATGCCTAAAAAAAATGCTTTTTTTTAGGCATAGCTTTACAATGCCCTAGGCAGTTTGTTTAATGTTTATGTGCTGTATCTGTGTTTCTGTATGTATGTTTTTTTTCTGGGAAACGAAGTAATGTAGAAAATTGCTCTTTTGGACTGTTGATCAACACTCCATGCTACTTCAGAAGATAATATCGAAAGACGAGAGGTGTGAGAAGGGACGGTATACTATTATTATGTAAATCGCCACACACCCAAAAGAAAGTTATTCTGGAAAATTTTAATAATACCTAATTATTTAGATAATCTTTTTAAATTTATTTGCATCAGTCTGTCAAAAAAGTGAGAATTAATCGGTCTTATAGCTACTTAATAAATACTTTTTTTTTTGTCCATTTAAAATGGGGCAGTCTATACAAATGTGGAAATCGTTACGAATTATGAAAGATTCTTCATAATTTTCCCAGTGATGGCTTGTAACATGGAAAATAGGAGAAGCATATTCATTGATTGACAAAAAGAAAAAGAAAAAAAAAACGCCACAAGCGGGAAATTTTCAAGGTCAAACGGCTTTAAATGAATCTGAAAATTTTTAGTTGCATTTGCAATATTACTGAAAATCTGATGTTCATGAAAAGAATATTCATTTAGATTTTATAAAAAATAGAAATATTTGGTCGCTGATCACAAATCCGAGGTCGGTTAAGCTCCATCACATTAGGTTCAAGGTGATTTGAAGGTCAAAATGAATGATCTTCCAAAAATCTGAAAAAATTCATGCTCATGTTTTAGAGGTTACTGAATCCGAATCCGAGATTTGTTTACCCCTACGATACACCCTAGAGGTCATTTCAAAAGTTAAAATCAGTCTGAAAAATCTGAAAAAATTCGTTTGAATGTTTTTGAGGTCACTGAACGCAAATCCAAGGTTATATAAGTTCCATCACGTCAGGTTCAAGGTGATTTGGAGGTCAAATCAAGAAATGACCTCCAAAAAATCTGCAAAAATTCATGCTTATGTTTTAGAAGTCACTGAACCCAAATCCGAGGTTTGTTTACCCCTACGATACACTCTAGAGGTCATTCAAGGTCATTTCAAGGTCATTCATGACGTATTTTGGAGAGAAAAGTTAAAATCAGTCTGAAAAATCTGAAAAAATTCGTCTGCATGTTTTTGAGGTCACTGAACGCAAATCCAAGGTTATATCAGTTCCATCACGTCAGGTGCAAGGTGATTTGAAGGCCATATCAAGAAATGACCTCCAAAAAATCTGCAAAAATTCATGCTTATGTTTTAGAAGTCACTGAACCCGAATCCGAGGTTTGTTTACCCCTACGATACACTCTAGAGGTCATTCAAGGTCATTTCAAGGTCATTCATGAAGTATTTTGGAGAGAAAAGTTAAAATCAGTCTGAAAAATCTGAAAGAATTCGTCTAAATGTTTTTGAGGTCACTGAACGCAAATCCAAGGTTATTTAAGCTCCATCACGTCAGGTTCAAGGTGATTTGAAGGTTAAATTTAGAAAAAGTTGTGTTGTGCCTAGATCAAATGTTGCCCTGTGTAATTTTAAATTGCATTTAACCAAACGGAAATTTTAGGTGAAGCGGTGCGTCACTTACGTCACCTGACGTGCCGCCACCGAATTTTCCTTTAATTGTGTTTAAAAACGCCGTCCATAAAACGGACCATCACGTCCGAATAACAAAAACCAATCGACAATTTATGCGCCTTTAAGGGTGGGTAGAGTTTTTTTATGCGACTTAATAATTCAAACATTAAAAGCCGAAGCTACTACCCCCTGTCCCTCCCTGTCACAATAATGAGGAGGGTGGGCCTGTCAAAACACCATATACATTTTAATTACGTGTATCACTTTATATCTGCCGGGCGCTCGTCTAACGTCAGCAACAAGGGCACACTGGATATATAGCATGTAATAGCGGTGGATGTGTAATAGGTTGGGGCGAAAGAATTAACAGATGTGCCCAACAGACGGTGCTAATGCCAGTAATAAGCGCAGCCTCTCGAGGATACTTCGGTTTGATGCTCCGTTGACCATTTCATAAATCGCGGATTGCGGTCTAGGCTGGACTTGTATTTTGAACAAACCTTTAGGAAGGTCTAGAGAGCCACAGTCATTATAAAGTAGCACTGGAAGAAATATGTTACTTTTTTGTCGTCATGGCTAAAATTACTTTGGTAAACAATAGTGTTACTCTCCTATTAGTCGTTTACAAAAAATCCCATAGGCGTAGGTTTAGGGTTTCGTAGTACTGTTAGTTTTTACGCTTCAGACATTTTAGATACAGGTAAATTTTCTTTATCGTGAAAAAAAAAATTTAAAGTAACTAAATAAATCTTTGGACCAGAAGAATCAGTTATTTATAAATTTATGAAAATACACTCGGTAGAAAAATGTTCAAATTTTTTTAGTGATTTTTGAAAGGTAATTTCGTGAAAAATTGTCGTATCGAGAAAAAAAAGCATTTGAGGTTTGAAGATTCATGAACTAATAAAAGCACAGCGAATGGAAGGTGAGTTTTGGAACTTGAATCAATTCTCTTCAGGGGTATGTATGAGAATTTTTTTTATACACATGGTGATTCACAAATGGTGGGCAAAAATGAAACCTCGTATTCTTTGGTGAATTTTAAGGGGTGTCTTTCCTATAAAGTTTTTATATAGGACGCTTCGTTAAAAAGATACAGGGTGTTAAACTTTAAAAAATATTTTTAATTTTTTTAAATAATTTAAAAACTAGTAAGTGAAATAATTTGAAATTGGTCACATGTATTTTTGTAAATGTTGTCCAAAGACCTGAGGGCTTTTCCTAAAATTTACATGCTACAGTGGCGGAGATACAGGGTATCGGTGGCATATTTTTCTAAATAAAATAGTACGCCACGGTAACAACCATGATATTTTCGGATTCGTCTTTCAATTTTTTACAAATTAATACTCTCTTATATTTTTCGAAAAAAGCCCATGAGGCCTGTAAATTTTGAAGTCAAGGGTCGAACCGTTTTCCTTTCCTGAATCGTAAAAGTTTTATAAAAAATTGAAGGACCAGGTTTATTGCTTTTTAAACATCAATTAATCATGACCAAGACGGGAAAAAAATTGTTGATTTATTTTTCTCACAATTTGGCGTTCATCAAATCAATCATCATCATCATTCATCAAATATTGAGAAAAAAAAAAAATTTAAATTAAAAAAAAACAAATGTTTCAGTTTTTTTGCGTTATTTTTTCCACAATTTCATTTTATTGAATATCAAATGTCGAAAAGAAGATTTTGTTAATAGAATTTAAGACTATTTTTAATAACTATAAAAATTGGTAGTTTTGAAAAAAAACTGTTCAACTCTAAAGGTTTGACAATTTTTTAAAAAAGGATTAATAAATCGTATAGCGATGCGTGTAAATACAAGTATTTAGGGCGATCAACTTAAATTAATGCAATTAATTTTAATTCGATGAAGTACATACGTCATGCGAAGAAAAAAATCGCATCAAAACCGTACAGAAAATGATTCGGTATAATTTTCTGAATATTTTGACATTTCAATATATTTTTTTTAATTTCAACATTTGGTTATTTGAAATATTCAATGTGAAATTGTAAAAAAGGACCCAAAAGAAAAAAAAAATTTTTTTTCAAAATTTTGAATTTTTTTTTCAATATTTGATGAGTACCTATTTAATGCCAAATTGTGAGAAAAATAACGCAAAACATGTTTCTTCATCTTAATCGTGATTAATTGATGTTTAAGCAGCAATAAACCTGCGCTCCTTTAATTTTTTATAAAACTTTGACGGTTCTGGAAAGGAAAACGGCATAAACTATCAAAAATAGTTAAAAATTAAATAGATTAATTTTCGAAACATCAATATAGAGATGTAGCTAGTCTGGGTCATTTTTGCTAATCTGAAATTATTTTTCTTCTTGTCTACGCCGTCGCTGGACAGCATCCGGATCGGAATTGTGTTAGTGTGGTCAGTTGTAACGTTTTAAAATCAAATGAAACAAAGGGAGTGGCATTGCTTTTATGTGACTGTATGACATAAACATTAAAAAAATACTGGTTCTTGCTTGATTTATTAAATATTAATAATTATTGGTATGTGAATAGACATACTTTAGTATATGTAAATAAAACTAATTTGCTTAAAAGTAATTATTTCTGCTATTTTATATAAAAATATAAAATGTTCATGATAAAAACTGCATAAAAAATACTTACTAATCAGATAGATTTAAATTATCTTTATTCATGTTTTTAAGAAACATTTAACTAATTTTTTAAAAAATTCTAAACAAAATACGATATGTTTTTACTCTTTTTTCTTAATCAGCTACTCTAGCAGCTAATTGGTGATAGACATACTAAATTATTCCAAAACAATATAATTCAATAAATTAAGCAGCGAATATACGATGTCAAGTGAGTCTGAATGAAAGCGCGTCTTTGTCGAGAACTTCTGTCCAGTCCATTTTGACCAATAGTTTCGCAGTGCACACGCTTGATAATTATTTACAAGAATGGAATATACAAGTTGACTTTACATATAAGGTATGTGCTGTCTCAACGATGTGGTAGAAAGGCAAAAAAACACACGCCGGCCAAACATTAAGAACATCATTTTATTACAGTTATTATTATTTTAGTTTGTAGTTTATCGGTTTAAGAGCTGTCTTATCACCGTACACACAGAATGTGCGTGCCTATTCCATAACTAGCGGTTTTTGAGTAACGTGTAGTTATCTGTCGGTAAACATGATTCGATCACAACCCGAAACTCAATCCCATTCACTCCCGCACCTTCGCGCTTGAAAATACGGAAATGTCTCACATCCCCCGCTCCTTCGACTGTGCGGGGAGGAGAATTGACACTTTTAAATTAAGATACAGATCAGATATGGTGGAAATATAAAAGTGCGATAGGTTGTCAGCCGACGGGGCAGGTTCGGGGTTCGCTCCCCTGGGAAATATACCTCTGAGGTGGCACAGAAGACACAGCGAACTTGAAATATTAGCCAACTTTTCGTATGGACGAGCGCAGTCATTTGTTTTATGTAAATACATATCAAAAGTTTGTCATTTGTTATCTCGTGCCCTGCCTGCTCGATGCCGAAGCGGTTTTGTTTTTGCACGGGATTTCTCTGCTTCGTATTCCGTGTTATTGCCACAAGATGGAAAATGGAAGAAATATTAAATATAAATATTTTGCATTGTGAAAATGGCATTTCTAAGGAATAGGTTTTGAATTTGTTGACGTATTTTGTGGCATGTTTGTACTGATAAGGACTAGGTATACATGGTAATTTTTTACAAATTAGTTACAAATACCTATGTCATAGAACCATAGATTCAAGTGCACAAGCCATATGTATGTATAGTGAGTTAAAAATTTTGCAAAATGCACTTGCTGAAGTCTTATACTCACCAAGATGTCAGTAATTCTATAACAACTAATTTTTTCAATAGTGGGTTTAAGGAGCTTATTATTCAAGAACTGAGGAGCATATATTGAGAGAATTGAGGAGCATTTTAAGAAAATTTCATTAATTCTGACGAAGAAAACAAAACAACAACAAAAAGAAAAGAAAACAACAAAATAGAAAACAAAGCAACAACAAAAGAAAACAACAACAAACAACAAAACAACATACAAACAACAAAACAACAACAACAACAAAACATAACAACAAACAACAACAAAAACAACAACAAAACAACAACAAGAAAAACAAAAGAAAACAAAACAGTAACAAAAATGATCTAATGAAGAAAAATAAATAAAAAAGCATTTTTCTCGCTGTGACACTTTTGTAAAAAAAAATATGGACATGTGCTATCTCTGAACAGCTGCCTACTGGACCCTCGAAAATATTCAGAGAGATGTATAGTGTTATTATACAGGGTGTCCATTTAGTGACTCCATCTTTTATTATACCCTTACTCTAGATTAGTGAAACAATTTCGCCGTACGTAGGTACGTTAATGGGATTGAAAAAGACACATTTTTAACATATTTGTGTCGTGTATACGGGGTGTTACAAAAAAATTGTGGAGCTTCATGAATTTTTTTGTTCCAACCAAGTTGATTTTTTAATTTTCCATAAAATTTTGGAAGAATACTTAACTAAGTTTATTTCACACGAAAATATTGCTATTACAACAATACTGTATGCAGAGTGTTCAAAATTCTTAAGAGAATATCTATATCTTCAAATAAGTTTTTAAGTTTTTTTAACGGAACGCCCTGTATATTATAATATGTATTCTATAACATGTCTTTTGTTCTCTTTATTTTGATATCAAGAAATTTATCTTTATCTTTGATGGTTTTCAATATATCTATGACATCTCTAAAACAAAACTGAGATTTTTTTAGTAAATTTCTGTAAAAAAAATAAAATTTATTAAAAATCAGAACGAACAGAAACGAATCCTGACAGATTGGTCTTTTAGTTATAATACTTGTACACTATGAACCTGACATTGGTTTTTGTGTAGATTCTTCCAAATTTTGCTGTGGGACACCAAGGGAACACCAGGAGAAATTTGTCGGGTGCTAGTAATTGATTGTTTTTCGACAATAATGGGAATTTGCAATACACGACTTCACTGAGCTCCTCCGACATGTCTTCCACGGTTTTCTAGTAGTTTTCCATAATCCAGGTTTACAAATTGAGATTTTGGGGCTGAGTTGTATCCTATTAGGATAGTGCTCTGCATAGGGCCCAGATACAAGTACATAATTTTGAAGACATTCTCCGTAAATTAAAATCACGTCCACAAGTTCGTTATTATTGTATCTGAGTGCCATTTTGGCAAAAATTTTTGTCACTACTCATTGAAAAAGTCAACAATTTATTAAAACACTAACAAGAATGGCCACAATTGATCGAAAGCTACAAGACATGCTGGGCGAGTTCGACTAAATTGAAAAAATTGTCAACAGTATCAGACTAGTAACAGAGAAATTTCTCCTAGGATTAATGCTTCCCACAAGGGTTAGTGTTTGTGAGCGGTTATTAGAACAAAATATTGCTAATGACCTAATGACAATTACACTACTTGTGTGTATTGATGACTGACGAGGTAACATTTAGATAGAATGGAGTAAACAACTTTTTAATAGCCTCATAATCTATGGAGAACCCCATGAGATACGTGTTTTTGTATTAATTATGTTTAGCCATATCATGTTTAGCTTTCATTTTGGATAATTATTTATTTCTAGCTATTTATTAGATATAGCCGTTTTCCGCAATATTATTAGTTAGGAATCTTGTGTGTCTGTCTTTTCAATAGGTATCTATACGTCTGGTGTCGAAGAACATTCTTCTCAATATCATTAATTAAAAAGGTGATTTCTTCTATCTATAAATTAGTAGGTCACTCTATGCCACTAGGTTCAATGCGACATTTAAAATATGACATATACTTTGTAAGTTATATTGTACAATTTAATATTTAACTACACTACACTTCTTACACTTCGATAGGTGAATCGGTCGCATTTATGATATGGTGCTCTGGATCGTCAAACCTACTCGTATGTAAATCCATGCGAAGTCTACCAATGATCGTTATCTACGAGCTTTATTTTTTGACCTGCGTTAATCCCTTGCCTTTTCTACATTCCCTGCTTGTTACTTTTTCTGAACAACCTTTGCTTAATTAAAAAGCCCGGATTTACTTAATCAAATCTATGTTTTTATATTAAAACGCGCTTTAAAACTTGCTTTTAGTAATCCTGTATTCATTTTATATTAAACTCTTGTAACAACTAAAATTTTTATTCAAAAACTACCCCAGTGGACTCCTGCCTCGACGAAGCCTTTTAATTACATACTTTTCTAAACTGAATTCATCATTTTCATTTTATATTTAAAAGCGGCGCTTTTAACTTTTTCTGATGTTCATTTAATTAGCTGATAATCTTAATCATTTATTAATTAAAAGAGGAAGGTCGTTCTTTTCTGACAAGTAGAATTCATAGACAGATTTTTAGTACATACAACCACAATTTTTTAAAAATTGGGATAGTCTTAAAAAAATTAAATTAATTATATCCGGAAGAAAAATCGTTAATATACGAGTATATACTTCGAAACGTCGGAAATATGGAACAAAAAAGTTATTTTCTTTAATAGGTGGAGTTTGTTGCCATAAGTGTAGCAAATAATAATGGTGTAATATGGAGATTTAAGCAAAATATTATATGAACTTGTCACATAATATTCTACTTCCCTTTTCTTTTCTGACTTTTATTACTAAAAATGATGGTAAATTAATGTTTTCTTATAATGGCAAGAAATATATATATAGGTACATATACAAAAATATATTTCATGTTGCCATTCGAAGATATAAACCATCAAAATCGATTTCGAACTCGTCTACTTCCACTGTTTTGTAAGCATTTTTACACAGTTGCCCTTGGCAATGGGTGCAATACTCAAGAGTATTTTTGAACTCGAGAATTCAGATCGGAGTAGCTGTGTGTTTGCTCCCCCACCACTGATATTTCATTGATTTCACGCGGTCTTGAAGATCTTTGAGTGACATTTTAAATGGGACACCCGTGATTGCAAATTTTGAAAATTTATATATATGGAAAGTACTTGGAATGACAAACCTATTAGTTCAAAAAACAGCCCTTATGCCCTTCTAGTTTTGCTGTAAATAAGGGTTAACTTTAACGGGCTATAACTCCGAAAATAATGGGCGGATCACTAGATTTTTTTTTAAATGTTCGTCTTTCCGAGTACTTTCAAACTACATTTTAAAATTAAAACAAAATTGAAAAAACATTAAATTATTGCAATTGTTTATAAGCGTGAAAATTGTGAAAATGTTTAAACAATCGCCACGGTTCACCTAATGGGCCGATTTGAATTTTTCAAAAACCATTTTAAAGCTTGAGAGCTGTACTTTTTGTGGTGAAATTTTCAAGTATTTAAAGGCTTTAGATTTTTAGAAATTTGATTTTGAAAGTTTTTTAATTTAAAAAACAATTTAAACAATTAGGTATTATGTAAAAACTATCGAACCGAATTGGATGAAATTTGGTGTGATGATTCTATGCACTAAGAAGTTTAATTGGGAAAAGTATGAAGATCCTAGATATTATTCAAGTGTCTGAAAAAAAATTGACAAATAAACTAGCATTTTTTGCAATTTTTTAAGTGATTTTTCCGATTTTTGCAAAAACAATAATTATTTTTTCGAATTGCAACTAACTCTATCTTGATCAAAATTTAATTACAAAACTTTTTTCCTCTTCTATTTTTGTCTAAAATGAATAATTGCTAAGTTGTCGACGAGAAACGCAAGAAAAAAAATGAATTTTTTTGCTATTTTTTATACTTTTTTGCAATAACAGTTAAGCCCACGTTCTTTTTTATTTGCATAGAAATATTATCATTTCTGATGTTATTTAGAAGCCGTTAAAGCAAAAATCTCCGATCATATGCGTTTTACCCAACCGAAACAGATACCACCTGGACTATCAACAGTTTTCTTTTTTCTTTCAATTCTATAGAAACCAAGATTTTTACAAAAATCTTAGTACCACATTTTTAATACAATAAATGTATGTTAATAAAATCCGATTTTCTCAAAACCGGTACAATATATCGACAGATATACGGAATACCTTTTTTTGTGAGAAATGAATCCAACTATGGAAGAAAAATGTCAAATTTAGCAACGCTGTCAAAGATCTATACTTAAATCAAATACATAATTTCATCTGCTCCTGTATAATCCAGGCATATTGACTATCAGTTTAAACTTCGAAATGAACATTACCATGAGTTACTTTGATTGCCCAAATTTCATTGTTGTCATGGTAACGACTTAGAAGTTATAATTGGAATTTGTTTTTCAAACTTCTTTCTTTGGAGGCGAATAACTCCACAGCGAAGTCCGATAGGAAAATTTTTTGTTATGATGTACTTGACATTAGCTTTCCGGACACCCTGTATTTTTTAGCGACTTCCATCATTCCAAGAGAGACTTTCTACTGACGCCTTCCTACCACAAGAACAACTAGCACGAACACAAAACCTGATCTTGCCACTGACAAATTGATTTGATCTCCAAACCTCGTATCGTAGGTATTTCTATGGACTTGGAATACTTTCATCACTCACTTCGAAGGGTTTGATCACAATCTATTAACAGTGAAATTGGAATCATATGGTATCTTCCCTGATATGTTATTCTTGTTTAAGTCTAATTTCAGTAGCATTAGCTTGTACTAATATCGTGGTATCTAGTCAGATAAATTTCATCAACCTTCAGGCATTCCTCATGGGTCCATTCTGGAGCCACCCTTGTTTGCTGTTTTTATTAATGATCTGACTGTATGCTTTTATGTCAATTATTGATTTTATGACCTCGATGACCTTAGATTGCATATGGAAGTTAAGTCTTCTATTGCTGACTTTGTCTTGTTGGATATTGTGTTTTAACTAAATAAATAAATAAATAAAATGATTAATTACATACAATATATTCCAGAATTCACTTTAACAGAGACATATAACTTGCTTCTTCTAATGTTATTATAATTTAACAACAAATGTCATACGCATTTCCAATCCTTTTCAACGTTATCATTATGTGCTGTTTTTTTTATGGGTGACGCATATATTATCTCGCGATTGCTACAGTAATTAAAACACGACAAAGGCCGTTAATGTTGCGATTATATATGTAATTTTAAAAACGCCATTAAATAAAAATTAAAAAAGTTATTACCACGACGCACGATTACAAGATAACGGACGCAGAAGTAATAAAATTTAGTAATTTTGTATTGAGATCGATACCGCGATGCACACGCGGTAATCATCTGTCGTCGTTTTGGGGACGACATGGGCAGTAAACGGACGTCCATGGGCAATAAATGTATCAGGTAAGTGTATTAATAGTCCAGGAAGCAGAAACGTTTTTCTTTTAAGCATATTTTTCAATAATAGTCTTATGAGCTTTGTCTTTGAATTGAAACTTCTGATATTGAACCAAAGTATTAGTAATGCGAAAAATTGTACTTCCAAAATCTGATGGTTGTTCTAGAAAATATTCAAGTTTAAAAAATTGTGGGCTGAATATGTATACGATGGCATGGATAACGAATGTCGTCATATGAAATCCGAAACGATGTTGAGTTTTGCAACGTTGCTCATAGCTTTTTAGAGAACCACAAAAAACTGGAATTGTACGTCGAATGCTCTATTGACAATAAAAATCAAGTTTCAAGTAGAATATCTCCGAAAGTAGTTGAAGTTCCTGATTCAGTTGCTCTGTTAGCATCGATATTCGATAATCCATTAAAAAATTATTCTTGTAACATAACTGAAGCTTCAAGATGTAGTATTAAAAGGTTACTTTGTCTCTACGTCTGGAACAAACTTAAGCCACTGTAATACAATTAAAGTAAGTTTTTGTTATTATCTTTCATATAAATGGCAATTGTGAGGAAATTGCACAGTACCATTTCCATCTACATTAACAAAGCCTCCAAACTTTGTCCATGAAGTCACTTCATTAGTGACAGATGTACTTATTATTCGGTAAGAATATGGTTTATCTGCTCCCACTATAGTAAATAAACCATTAATACATTGTTTTTAAGGAGGTAAATGGATGTTATCGTAGAAGTGAAAATTGCTATGGAAAACTGGAGGTAAGTGAGGTAACTTACCTCCATAGGGAAAAAGCGATTTCGAGTTATAAATGTATATTTTATGAATAAATAAATATAAATATTTGATGAACGTTACATTTTATTAATTATGAATGAATATTTATAGTAATTGTACTGTTATTGCTTTTAGTAACATTTATAAAATCTGGATAATTATTCCCCTCGCGTTTACTAATTGTCACATGTCCCTCAAAATGATTTAACCGCTCCATTTCAATCACCATGATGCGACATACTACTAGAACCTGGAGTTAAAGAGTCATTGTAAAGAATCCTGTTGGATATTTAATTTTTGTTACTTAAACTGTCACCAACATAACTTTCTGCAATTGTCTCTGGTTTCCACCATGTCTCTTGATTATATATCAACGCCTGTATTAGCCAGTAACGTTGACAATGTTCTTCGGAATGAATGATCTGTATATGTTTCAGGATGTTCTAGTTTCAAAAACTGCAATCTATTAGAAACCACTTTCGACTTCTCGGGCAATAAAAGTTCGCAGGCGGTACTTGCTGCACTTTCTATTGGAAAATTACTCATTTAGAAATAATAATTCAAAAACCAACAAAATTGCAACTTTTATATAGCTTTGTTTATAAACACCTTAGAAACGACAAAATCCAAACAATCAAGGCGACATTGCGAGATTTCGAATAATGTCAAAATGAATTAATTGATTAAGAAATGTCAAAAAATAAAACCTAATCTTTATTTCATGAACCATAAAGAACTGTGGAAGCAGATAAAATGTTATACACCACGCAGCAGTTAAGTATAATTTATCAGTCCCGGACTCTATTGCCAGACCTCGCTCCGCTCGGGCGCAAAATCGTCCTCGACTGTTAAATAATATTTACCTCCTTTATGGTGTAAATAACCATTGCCATTATTCCACAATGGTTTTTATTGCCCGTGGCAATAGATTTAAGAAAAACTATGCGGTGGATCAGCCATCGGCCTTGTTACGTTTCCGATAACATTTCTGATTTTGGTGCCTGTCGACTGGCCTATAGCCGAACCACTTAATTACCCGCCTTTGAAATATGACGGTAATCTATCTAAAAGACAAAAGGCCACTCCAATAAAGCGTTAATTAGATTAGACTTTTAATTTCCTAAGCTGGCGCACGCGAGACATCGTTTTTATGAAGAGCACTTCCCGGCTATCTGCCGGCGATTATCGGTGGCCGGCTCACGCGATGCGTTGATCCTCGCGATGTCCGACAAAACGTTAATTTCGCGCAAAGTCACGCCATTGGCCCGCACGGCTTTTAGCTAATGGAACGATATTAAAGGGACCAATCACGGGCAGCTTTAGATATCGGCCGTTAGGCGATCGCTGCCCGTTTTCATATATCTCCGTGTTTATGGCCCGGCGATATTACATCTCTTTATCTGGCCGTGTCCGGACAGGCGTCCGTTCGGCCTCGAATCGTTTTTTGGCCTAGGTGGGGCGCCGTAATTAACCACCCATATCCGTAATGGGAACGACATCAGGTTTCGGGGAAATAATTTAAAATTCGCGCCGAATAAAGCAATCGCGCGATGTTCAGGCAATTTTTTTTTTAATAACAGAACTGTAAAGACAAATATAACACGAAATATGGTCAAATTTTAATACAGGACCTTTATAAAATTTACAAGCATAGGCAACCAACAATTGCCCAAATGAAAATTCCTAAACCTCAGTGGAGTACCTAGTTGAAGAGGTTTCATGTAATTAAATAAAATTGTTTTTAAAATTGATTCGGATGAGCTATCGATATTAAACTTAATACATATAGGGTGTACAAAAAGTTTGGAACCCCCCTGTCTCTTTGAGTGAGCAATCCAACGGTGACCTTGACAATGACCTTGAAGGTCATTTGGAGGTCAAGTAAAAATTTTTAACTTGAACCGTATGCTTTTGACCCCGGAAATGGTAAGAGCGGAAAATTTTTCGTTCGAATGTAACCTTGACCATGACCTTCAAGGTCATTTAGAGGTTAACCTGAACATTCTAAACGGAACCATATATTTTTGACCCCAGAAATGGAAAAAATGAAATTTTTACGTTCGGACATGACCTTCACCATGACCTTCAAGGTTGTTTACAGGAAAAGTCGATTTTTAATAAATGTCCCGATATTCTTGACTGCGGAAATTGAGTGAGCGTATAATTAAAAAATGACCTATACTATGACCTTGACTATGACCTTGAAGGTCATTTAGACGTAAAGTTGAAAATATTTTAATTGGAACCCTATACTTTTGACCCCAGAAATGGTAAGAGCGGAAAATTTTACGTTCGAATGTGACCTTGATCATGACTCTCAAGGTCATTTAGTGGTCAACCTGAAAATTTTAAACGGAACCGTATATTTTTGACCCCAGAAATGGAAAAAATGGAAATTTTTACGTTCGGACATGACCTTCACCATGACCTTCAAGGTCGTTTACAGGAAAAGTCGATTTTTAATAAATGTCCCGATATTCTTGACTGCAGAAATTGAGTGCGCGTAAAATTAAAAAATGACCTATACTATGACCTTGACTATGACCTTGAAGGTCATTTAGTCGTAAAGTTGAAAATTTTAATTGGAACCATATACTTTTCACCCCAGAAATGGTAAGAGCGGAAAATTTTACGTTCGAATGTGACCTTGACCATGACTCTCAAGGTCATTTAGTGGTCAAGCTGAAAATTTTAAATGAAACCGTATATGTTTGACCCCGGAAATGGATAACATTGAAATTTTTACCTTCAGATATGGGCTTCGGATAATTTAGTATTTAGATACTTCCGAAACATACTCTTGTTTTTTCGTTAAAATGCTTTTAACTTTATTAGAAGAAGATAACTATCGAACTTGTTAATGAACAAATTGCACATCTTTACTATGAAAGCAAAAAGTACATGATGGGAACCTATAACAGTTTATTTTTATTTTTATCCACAATCCCCTTATAATCGGACTTTCATCCACACATATGAACCAGCTAAAGTGATACTTTATCCACTAGTGGAATAAAGTAACTTTATAAATTTGGTATACACAGCTAAATTTTGATGAGCAATTTGATGGACTAATCCATTTATTTCCACAAGGTCCATTGGGGTGGGTAAGGGGGGGCCCTTGGTACTTTGCGTGTGTAACTTTTTCATCTTTGACTTTTTAACAAATTGGACAGCAAATTCCGTTTTCCCGAACTGTTTTACGTTAAAAAGGTACTCTTGTTTCAAATCGTTATCTTTAACGGTTTCTGAGAAAATCGCTCTCGAATTAATCCCACTTTGGTCAATTTCATAGTAATTTAAACAAATAATAATAATAATAATTTTCCTTTCCTCTCTTTTCCATTTAAAGGATTAATTTTTATTTAATTTAATTTTTTATTATTATTTTTTTATTAAAATTAGATTAAATTTAAACAAAAAAATTTTTTTTGTTTAAATTCCAACACTGCAGCTCTTATTGCTTTGTATCCTCTCGATTCACTCTTCAAATAAGCAGAAAGCTTGTTATACTTTCCAATATCTATATCTTTGTAGACCTTTATTGCAGCCTTCAACATTGAATACTTCGACCACATAGATGAAATAGCATATTTTTTCTTCAAATTTCAAAGGTACGGTAGTGTGACTTCTTCATTTATTGTAATTTCTCTCTGTTTTTCCCTCCAAAACCTACCACATTTCCTTGAGTACTAGTAACAAATGCCAAGTCGTGGGAATATTTTTTTTTCAAATTCCAATAATTCAGACTCCACAAATATGATTGTGATGTGATTATGGACAAAACGTCGAACAGCGTCCTCGCGTTTAAACATTCTTGCGTGGATAAAATGCTACTTGAAACACTTATACTTACAATAAATAACAATTATTTAAGTACAAAGTAAAACAACATAGCCTGTTAATAACGTATCTGCATATCAATATTAGTTAATATTTAAAAGATCATGTAAAAAAATGTATTGTCTTCAAAACAAGGGGTTGTTTTTTAATGGCGGCACTCATGTCTACAAACAACGTTTCGTCTTATGTAATGAATCAACTAATAGGCCTTGCTCGAGTAAGTGGTTTTAGCATTTATCTCAAAATCAGCACATTCTAGCGACATGCAGTAAATAAACCAATTTTCGAAAACTGCTATGATATGCTTATCTACGCATGTAAAATTTGAATTAAATTACATTAGCTGATAACAAAATGGCTCGTTACTAGTGAAACGATCTGAAATCAAGCAAAAAAATTAAAATAAACCTCAAACACTAAAATTTTCACAAACACTCTGAATAATGATTTGTGTTGTCTCATACAGAAACGGATCTTTACTGATGTGTAAAATAAGTTTTTTCTTGGCATTTCTGGGCAAATTTCCCAGGCATACAGGATTTTCCGGATTTAAAATGAAGGCACATTTAAATAAACAAGAGAAGAAATTGGTGAGCATACCATATTTCGAACTCCAACAATTTTTCTCTTACAAGCGTCCGTCGTTTCATCCGTCCAGTATATATTATTTAAAAAAAATGAACAAAAAGACCCTAGTAAACGAAGTGATATATTCCAATTCCAATAAAACACTATTTTTAACAAAATTTATTGAGTTCAAAGATTTAGTAATTTAGTGAACAGTTCCCAACTCCATCAATAATAAATACGTATGATGTATTAATAATACATTTAAATATTGTTTTGTATTAGTTCTGTTCTTATTATATTTTATTAAATATTGGTTAACTGGCAATCATTGATGCATTTTTATGCATTTCGCTATACATTTTGTTTAAATACAAATAAATGTACAAATAAATAGGCTTTCATACGCCCTTATTATTTTGTTTACAAAGCTATGCATTTAAATTAGTTAATTAAATGAATTATAGTACACAGCTCCAAATAGTGATTATAAAATCAACAAATTCCGCGACAATTTTAAATTGAAAAGAACTTTTATTACCTATCGTCAATTTGTGAGTTTTATGTCACTGGGACTACAAATTTAATTTCATACATAATAATACAGATTCACACCTCACTCTACGCGTGCACAGTAATGGTTGATGCTGTTCTGCTCTCATGCCGCGTTGACTATTCGCGGTTGTAATGCACAACAAGCAGTGTAGTAACTTAATTTTAAAGAATAAATTTATTGCCTAGAAGAAATTGAAGTATGATTGAAATTAAGTGACTAGTCTCAGTCGTTAATATTACATGTATCAGGCGTTCGGTGAAAATATATTTAAAAAGAGGTGGTCACATATACCCCTTATGCCACTGTTACAGTTAAAAAATTGTTTGCCAAAAATTTTTATTGTTTCCTGAATTTTAATAATGTGTGTCAAATTCCAGAGATTTGCAGCAGAAATACCTGTTTCTGCAACCTTTAGCACTTTTTTATCACAATAATGATTCAAATTTAAAATGGCTTGGAAGAATAAATTCTGATACTATTTTAAAAAGCTTCTAATGAAGAGTGCGATATGTCTCTCGAAACGCCAAGAAGCCTAAACCGATGACGTGACAACCAGTCCGGAAAGCCTACAACTAAAAACCTTTTTATTTCATACTGGTAATAATTCGTGTTGATATCAATGCTAAAATCTGCCCTGTCATTGAAGGCTGTTATCCAAAGTGTCACAACTTCCCAAATTGGAGGGTGATAATTCATCTTTTGGTAGGTGTGTACTACAGAGATAGGTACAAGTCACATGCCACATGTATAATTCCCAGTGAAACACGAACGTTAAAATAACATTTACTGATACCATAACCTTCAACTGAATAACCATTGAAATGTCCCGCTAATCTACATTATGTTTAAATGCAATTTTGAGTTTTTTCTGTACTATAACAGCTCCCATTTGAAGCTTCTATATCCTTCTATAATTACTTAAAACCGCACACACGTGTAATTAATTAAATAGGATTAAATAAGCTTGTCTAACGTTCCTTTCCCTGTTTTTATAACGTTTATGTAACCTATGCCCTTAACGTTTCTTGTAAGTTATGACCCTTGCCAAAGATTAGTGTTGGTCAAAAGTGATAATAGAATATCAAGAATACAGGATATTTCTTTGAAAGATTGTATTATTTAACAATTTGCCCTTCGTTTCCTGAATTGTGCTTCGTTTGGCAAAATTTTATCGAGCAGAATTTGTTACAAGGATAACTATACCCAGAATTATGATACCATACGCAGAAGGATCAATGTTACATTAAAGCAAAGAACCCCATGGAAATGTGGGTTCGGTCAAATTGGCTGAAATTGTGGTAAGTTGGTTTTGTGTTACTGACCAAAAGTCTCCACAGTACTTGGGTCCTTAAATCAATTCCTATTTAGCGGTATGAGTCAGTTCTGCTGATGACGGTTAAAAGTAGTATGAGTAGAATATTACAATAAAAACAGTAACTTTTGTGAACTGTTTATAGAAAAAATTAATCGAAAAGTTGCTGATAAACATTTTTGACATGAGCCAAACACCAAACTGACCGCATTAGCCGTTGGCAACAGTTCTCTTCAATAGAAAATCAAGATTGGGAAGAAGGCAATGCTGACGCTGCTTCTTCTACTGCTTGTTCTACGGTTACGGTGGTAAATGTTAATAGAATGATGTCTCACAAGGAAAATGAATCCAACTATTTGTTTGTATATATTATTATGTTTTGATTGATTGTTTGGAAAATGAAAATATGTTTTTATTCATATGCATATGCTTGACATTTTATGAATTGATTTATGAATAGATTTAAATTCAAAGTTTACAAACTTAGATTGGCCAAAGTGTATTTTAGGAGGAAACTAGCAATGTTGCTGCTCCAGGAACTTATGAGAGACTAGCTGCGATGGGCTCGGATTTTGGTTTTACTGAAGTACAAACAATTGAACTATTTCTATAACAATGTCAAAACAAACTCCTGAGAATTTTTATTTTCAAAATATTGACTTTCTGCATGTTTTAAACTGCATGATCTTTGCATATTTAGATTTCTTGATTTTTTTTTACATTTTTTGATACCAGTAGCATCTTTCCAGGTTAACTTTTAAACTTTAACCAAACTCTACTAAATTTTGTAAACTATAATTAAATTACGTTATTTAGCTTAATTTTCTGTATGTCTGTCCATTCAGTGCCCTTACAACTACCCCCCTTTTTCACTTTTCAAAGAGTCTTTATCTGTCACACCCTTTTTGTGTCAGATTCTACTACACTATAGTTAAATATTTTTATTTATTTCAAGAATTTTATATTTTGGCCCCTTTTTTGCTACGTTTTAAGTTATCAAGCAAACAAATCATAACAATGTATTTGAATAAATAGTTAATTGTTTAATATTGTTTTGTTTATTTATCCAATAAATTTCACGGCAATTCATTCAGATCACACCAGACGTCGACAGCATCTAAACTGTTTTGACTGATAATCACCATCAGCGACAGAGAAAAATTAGAGCAAGTTACTAAAAATGAACCTCTGGGTCCGAGATAAATTTTATTTTCAATATCCTTTAAATGTTGGACTGGTGAAACGTCACTCTAAAAAAGTTTGGAATGTTGTAGACATCAGCTAATTGGATTTTATGAAGCACGAATGGTTTATATTCGTTTCGAAACAACGCTATAAATAAGTTGATTCCTGTACTGGACGATGCTATGCAAAGAGCTGAAAAATAACCTCCTCCTACGCCACTGGCCGATCTCGCACAGCGCGGATCGCGATCTCCGCGCCAACTTTTTAAAAAAGCTTTTTCGTTAATGGGAAATGGGCGGGATTATCCTACCGGCTAATGTAATTTGTTCATCTGAACATGTTTAGTAGATTTTCGCGTGACTAGCGTTTTTTCAAAGGCCTCTGCTTTATTATTCCTCTCTTTTATCTTCCGTTAATTATTTTTATGAATCCAGGTTCTCTGCTTTCCATTATAATACTTTAAAAACCGACACACACGTGGTTTATTAATTTTATTACGTTGGCATGTCGGTAATTGTGTACAATGAGTGCGGAAAATGCCTGCGGTGAAATCAACCGAATGGATATTCTCTTTGTTCCTACGACTTTCGGAGTTTTTGTAACGACGTTTCATTATATGGCAAACAATTTTATAAGGAGTGGAGCATTAAGTTTCATGAAGTTATAATATAATTTTATCATTGACAGAGTTATAAAAATTTAGGTTAAAACTAATTACTTGTACTTTTATACTGGTCTAATTAAATGAAACTATCGTGATAAATATTAATAAATTGTGGCAGATATGAAAAACTTATTCCTTTTTAGTGCAGTATAAAAACTTTATCGAAAAAAAAATGTAAAAAACTTATTTGTACCTGGTACAGGGGGTACTACTTCTTTTTAAATTATTATCTCGTGTCTTGAACACCCTGTATATCGAAAACGAAGCATTTTTGAAGATATGATCATATAAAGAAAGCCACTTATTAAAAAAATAATATCACGTACTCTCGGGTCCGATGTTAAATTTAACCCACCCTGTATATTTTATATATTCAAAAAATTTCCGAACTTCTCGATAACGTTTCAGGATAGAACCTTATGTTGCCCTTTTGTTGCCTATGTTACCCTTTATTGCCTATGTTGCCCTTTGTTGTCTATGTTGCCCTTCGTTGTATTGCCTATGTTGCCCTTTGTTGTCTATGTTGCCCTTCGTTGACTATGTTGCCTTTTGTTGCCTACGCCTTTGCATTTTGTTGCCCATGCCTTTGCATTTTGTGGCCCATTCCTTCTCTTGTCTATGCCCTTTGTTGAGTATGTTGCCCTTTGTTGCCTATGTTGCCTTTTATTGTCTATGCCTTTAACTTTTGTTGCCCATGTCTTTTATTGCCTATGTTGCCATTTGTTGTTTATGTTGTCCTTTGTTGTCTATGTTGCCCTTCGTTGCCTATGTTGCCTTTTGTTGCCTACGCGTTTGCATTTTGTTGCCCATGCCTTTACATTTTGTTGCCCATGTCTTCTCTTGCCTATGACCTTTGTTGAGTATGTTGCCCTTTGTTGCCTATGTTGCCTTTTGTTGTCCATGCCTTTAACTTTTATTGCCTATGGCTTTTGTTGCCTATGCCTGTTGCCTATGTTGCCCTTTATTGTCTATATTGTCCTTCGTTGCCTATCTTGCCTTTTGTTGCCTATGCCTTTGCGTTTTGTTGCACATGTCTTTTGTTGCCTATGCCCTTTGTTGACTATATTGCCCTTTGTTGCCTATGCCTTTAACTTTTGTTACCTATGCCTTTTGTTGCCTATACCTTTGCCTATGTTGCGCCAAATTTTACGGTATATTCTTGCAAGTAATTTCTTTGAAAAATTGAACAAGATCAAATTATGGAGAAAAATGTTTGTAGGAATGACACATTAGATGGTGACCTTGGATTTAATATTAATCATAATCGTGTAATATCAATAATTGGAAAGAATTATGTAATTTTAAACATACACACTTGATCCAAGGAAATAAATTTATTTAATTAAACTGGCTATTACTGTACTATTTAATGCGCAACCGCAAGCAGTTAGTCGGGCATGTAGAGTAGAACAATATCAGCCATTATTGTTCAAGTAGGTATAGCATAAATAGTAAATCTGTTGTATTAATGATGAATTTAAGTTTTTTACACGAATTAGCTTTGGGGCTCTGTAACAAAAATTTGTTTGTTGAGTTATGAGTTTCTGTTTAGGTTAAAATTGTCGTATCGTACAACAAATCACTGTTGATATAATCAATATTGGATGGGGTCCTCATTATCACCAATTCTAAGTATATTTTTATGGATTTTTTTTGAAGAAAACTATGTTAGTTATTTAAGCAAAAAGCCCAACATTTACTGATTCGTATAGACGACATTTTGGCAATTTTGACTATTTTTATATTATTATTATATTTATATTTCAAGGAATTAAATATTCTTCTAGATAATATTAATAACAAGGACAAAAAAAATAAATTTACTTTGGAAATAGAAAACGACAACACATTGCCTTTTCTAGATATTTTAATTTAAAAAAATGGCAATTCTTTAGAAATGAGGGTTTATAGGAATCCAACACTAACATACAGGGTGTTTATAAGTAAGTGCGAAATATTTTAGAGGGTGGTTGCCGGAGTTATTTTGTGAAAAAAGTTTATATAATCATAGGTCGAAATATGCTTCATTTCCGAGATACAGTGTTTAAATTGTAATTTTTTATTTATTTTTATTAATTATTTCAAAGAGTTTTAAGATATTGCCTCGAAATTTGATGGTTGTATTTTATTTGGAAATATTGACAGCAACCTACTAGATAATGTATCACTAGAAATTAAAAATACACAACTTCCAATAAAATAGGTTTTATTTTTTACCTCAAAAACGGTGCATTCTATGAAAAAAATTGGGGAGACCTGTTTCATTCAGAATTGATGACGGATTTCGAAAAAAATATAAAAACGGGAAAAAGTCAGTGGCGTACCATTTTTTTTATTAAAAAAATGTTGTGGCATTCTCGTACGAACGTCGCTGGTGCAAGTAGAAATAATCGGACCACCCCAAAAAAATTTATCCCTTCAAAGCGTTTTTAAAATTTCGAGTCAATATATTTAAAACTCTTTGAAATACTTAATAAAATTAAATTAATACTTTACAAACTCTTTTGTCAAAGGCCCAAATAATGATAAGTATTAAAAATTCAAAAAATACTGCTGATTAGCTTTTAAAGAAGAAAGCCTCCTAAAACGTCTTCTAAACACTCATTAAGTTTAAATACAAAACTACTTAATAATCGTAAATATTTTCAACACAGCCCCCAACAATGGGGATTATTTCCCTTTAAAATCGGCGGGAGCTCCGCTGTGGAAGCGGGCAACGCCGAGAGAATCCAAAAATTAAAATCCAAAGCTGATTAACAGCGGGTACTTAACCGAGATTATTTCACTCCGGGGTGTCGTTGTTCGCAATGTCAACAATAATAACAAAAGAGGGCCCAACAATGGGAGGATCCACTACTGTTTGGTTCGCTGTGAAAGCCGGGCTATCGACGAAAACAATCGCTGATCAGGTAGCCGCCTTTTCGGTGCGATCAGGCGAGAAGGCTCATAAAAAATAGTGCAGTTTGTGTAACGCATTGTGTTTGGCAACAGACTGCTTTCGATTATGGCGATAGTTGTTGTGTTTGTCATACGCTTAAATGAGCTGAAGTTAAGGTGAATGTGAAATGGATATAGTTGTTATTATGAACAATGGCATCTGCAGACTATGTTTTGATGGAAATAATAATAAACTTATAGAAGTAGCATTGGTTTGTAAAAAAACCATAAATTCTGTCAAGTCGTATCTATTATAATTCAAAGAGATAGAATACCTTAGTTAAATGTATGTCAATGAAGGAAATAGGCATTTTAAGAAAAAAAAGGGATTTTATAAGGGATAGGTACATTATCCAAATTCAGAATAAAAATATGCCATATGGAAAAGACGTATCTATAATCAAACACCTTCTAACTACCACAAGAGTTCCTTTATTTCTAATAAAACTATAAAAACTGTTTTAATAATGTTGTCTCACCTCACAGTTTTGGAGGTGTTTTAAGTTAGGTTTTGAGTTTTAGTGACTAAAAAAACATTAAACAATTAACTATTTCTTAATATTTGTATTAAAATGTAAAGTTACATTGCGAGATTGGATTCTATTACCAAATCTAACATAAGGAAGTTCATTTTCTTTGTGATTCTATTAATATTTGCTACTGTAACCGTAGAACAAGCAGTAAACAAGGTAGCATTATCAGTGACTGTAAAACAAATAGTCACAATCTGCTAAGAAATAAATTACCTGCATCCAGAATAATGAATTTTCTAGTTTCAGGAATCTGGCAATATCTGAAAGATTCTTCCGAAAGATTAATGAACGGTATATTTTCCTTGTCTAATAGTTGATATACAATCGGCTGGCTGTAGTTTTCTGTAGACGCAATCTTAGGTATCTTCGATGTAGCCTCATTGGGCTAATACCAAAACCGTCACTTAAAATCGTAAAAGACCCTTGAGTTTTTGTGGACTATACGTGATCACATTTACGATAACATAAGACATGCTTTATAGGTTATATCTTACCCACACTCAAGATAGATATACAAATAATTACATCGTTCGTCGGTCGTGGCACCAATGGCATACTTACTGATGAGGACTAATAAGTTCGAAACCAGCCTTCTCTGGTGGCTCTCCTGACGAGTGTTCTCAAATATTTCCTAGATATTTCCACAATATCATTAGTTAAAAGGTATAATGGAATGGTTAAAAGGAATAATGTAGATTCTGCGATACAAAGTAATAAAAAAATGTTCGATAATTATGTCAGAAATACTTCGTTTACGACATGCAAATTGAGTAATACGTCCTCCGATACACAGGGTGTCCAGATGGACTGTATGGATGCTTTTATGTCAATTTGAGCAAAATCATCTTATACAAAAATATAGATACTTTCATTTTTTTCCACCAAAGATCTTCAAAGGCAGGCAAATTTTACGTAAATACTTTTTAATTTTCAGATGTTCAACCTGCTCATGTAAATATAAATTTTCAATTGTGATGATAAGCGTTTCATTTAGAGCCGGACATTCTGATTCATCATTTTTCTATCTTCGACTTTTTGATAGTTTTGACGTCAAATTTGATCACTATGACGCATCGTTCTCGAAAAAGAAAAATGCATTTGAACCATTTTTGCTTATTAGTAAATTCAGTTCAAAAAATAAAAGTTGGCTTTGGAAGTCCAGGTTGAACATCTGAAGATCAAGTGTGTGGAATTTGATCTTTTTTATTAAATGTGGTTGGAGATATGTGGAAAATATTATATGCAAGGTGCTTTATTCAAAGGGCTCTGGCTGTCTTGAGAAACTTTTTCGTACAAGGTCATTTTTGCTCAAATCGGCATAAAACGATCCACAAAATTTGCGGCAACAAACATATTACGGCCTGTTGCAAAAGGTGATACGGTTCGCTGAGAAAGTATGTGTGGTTTTGGTCGTATCATTCATTCCGTAACGTAACAAAATAAGGTTACGAGACGTCACAGGAACATAAACTCGCAGTATGAACCTGACTCAAACAATAGATTCGTCACTGCAATTTCAGTTAGCAGCAGCGTCATATATTTTTATTCATCATACAATTTTGAAGAATAAGAAACGGAAATCTCCGGAAATATTTTCTTTACTCCACTCCTTGGCATAAACACAGAAAAACACACTCTTCCTAGTCACTGCAGAAAACAGACAGACCCCAGACCATATACAAAAGACTGACGAAACAAAAAATAAGACAAAATCACATGTGCAATAGGCAACGTTAAGGCCAAAAGGGTAACCCCGTCTCAACATGTGGCAGAAAGTACTGTTGCATTCCTTTGATACGACGACTAAAAACCGACAACTGATGGTTCGTCTCGGAATAGTTACGCGTGTCAAATTTGTTACACGTACCATGCAACAATTTTCCGTCTCCACTAGCTGTAACGTGACATGTTCGGTGTTACGTTACGGGGCATTTGACACAAATGGATACCCGCCTCTACACGACTTATGTTTATTATTTGGTGTTCATTCTTTTTTTCTTTACTTTTTTACGTCATATAATTTAATATCATATGATTTGCCTATATGTTAGAGCTATTTTTTTAAAATTATTATAAACAACCTGCATTTTCTAACTGAGAAAATTACGGACGCTTAACTACGATACCTCGGCAAATTGAGATAAGATTTCGGAATAAAGTAGTTTATGAGCGGAGATTTAATGAACGTGCGTGAAAGGCCTACAAGGGACCTAGAGGGGAGCCGCCTCGCCTTTCCCAAACTGATTCAAGGGT
The DNA here is from genome assembly GCF_000390285.2 of Anoplophora glabripennis. Classification (NCBI taxonomy): domain Eukaryota; kingdom Metazoa; phylum Arthropoda; class Insecta; order Coleoptera; family Cerambycidae; genus Anoplophora; species Anoplophora glabripennis. The sequence continues at coordinate 208,423 of NW_019416889.1, forward strand.
GTAGACTTTCTCCTAACAGGGTGAATTAGTGCGGGATTAGGGGGCTACCCTCTTATTCTGCTCCCCGATATCTAAGATGGCTGATTTTTGTGAGAATAAGGAACGGGACCTAACCCGAAGTTCGAATCGAATCTTTCTAAAAGTCCAGTTAATACGTAAATTACTGGAGATGCTCAGAAGGCATAAATTTTAGTGGATTTATTTCTTTTTAGTTTTTGTTAATCAAATATTTACCTGACTAAAACGGAGTGAAAATTGACAAAACCAAAATTATATTATATTCAAAATTTACTTTAATAATATCGTAACTAGTCAATCAGTTAGCTAAATTTAGATAATTCCGTTCCATCCTAATTATCAATAGTTTTTTTTGCATTTTAGATCGCACAGCTTAAGCCTGAGCTAATAATTTATTTATTTAATTTATTTATTTATTTAAGTTACACCACCTGACAATTAAAACCAATTAATAGGTGGGAGAAATAGCTAATAAAAATAGATGCATTAACAAAATCAGATTACTAAAGCTACAAGAGTAAAAAAACAGTTAACAATAACACAGATTATAAAAGTTATAAAAATTATAAAAGATAACCACTACGTATATAGGACTAAATAAAAAATACAGTCGACAAAGTTAAAATAAATGCTAACATAAATACCAACAAAACAATTATTTTAAAATTCAATTAAGGAGATTTATCTGATTTGGAATTGACGAACAAATATTCATAAAAAATTGATATAAGCTTATTAATATGAAGAAAATCCTCAAAAAATTATGAGTAGTTTGGATACCTAAGAGACGAGATATTAATAAAATAATTTTTTACGATTTGGTACAGAGTCTTATGAGAACGCAGATTTTTTTGGTCTTTCCACTTAGAATGCGCAGCAATTGACAAACAGTTTTTACAGCAACTTCTATAAATAGGAAACCGGTATCTAAGGAACCGTATGACAGCTCGTAGAAATCGATTAGGTACTTTAAGATATACATCATTTATAATAATTCTCTTTCAAACTGCTGTTGTTGATTAACTTAACGTCCATATGCGTGATAGCAGCAACGCCGCGGTTCTCGAAGTAGCGTATTATTTGAAATTCGTAGGTGTGACATATGGTGTATATTTCAAGCTTAGGCATACATACAAAGCCAGCCAAGTGCAACGTTGCCAAATCTAAAGGCTTACTACTTTAGTCACTAGCAAATGTTGAAAAAGAATAGTTGGCATTACTACATATAACCTCAAATATGACGAACAACAGTATTTTGCACTTTTAGGTTAGGATATCTCAAAAACTTGACGTGACAGAGCAATTCTGCGACCAGATTCGGATTCAGTGCACCAAAATCCTTCGGGAATGCATATTAGTGTGTCTGCTTCTTGACCCTTGTTGACCTGTGACGTATTAAAAATAATTTAGGTACTTACCAAAAAGCAAAATTCAGTAATTTTTAAATGCACAAGTACAAAACAAACTACAACATATGCTCAAAATGTCCTCGAATCCAACTTTGGCGCACTCGCTGGAAAACACCCGGATTTATCCTTATTTGATGGGCAGTGGCAAAAATTCGTTCTCGCAAGTCTTCGTTTGTTTCAACCTCGCTGGCATACACTAAGTTCTTCATATGTCCCCATAAGTAAAATTCCAATGGATTTAGATCTGGTGAACGGGCTGGACAACGATGGGGACCGTTCCTGCCTATCCAGCGATTTTCTATTTTCTTATTTCAATATTGAACGAGTCGACTTGCATGTGCAGGTGCCCCATCATGAATGAACCACATATTTGCTCTTACGTCCAAATGTATTTCTTCCAGCAATTCCGGCAATGCATTCTGCAAAAAATTCAAATATGTCTCTCCTGTCAATTTGCATGGTAAGATAAAATGTCATATTAGATTGTCTCCTAATATTCCACACCAAACATTTATCGAAAAACGATGCTGGAAATTTGATGTCTGTATGATATGTGGAGTTTGTTCTGCATAGTTATGAAAATTATATGCATTAAAAATTCTATTTCTAGTAAAGCATGCCTCATCCGTAGTCAATATTCTTGAAATAAAATGGAGGTTGCGGTCAGTTTTAGTTAAAAATCATCTAAAAAGTTTTAGTACTAGTACTAGTTTTAGCCTGGGGTCCCTTTCAACAATGTCTTATTCTTCCGCATTGGCATCCACTTGTCGCTTTAGGCCATGATTTTCAGGACGAGGAATGACACTACCAGTTTTAGGAAGACGTTGTGAAACTTGAACGAATGTTCTTCTGTTAGGGACGTGCCGGTGGGGGAAATGTCGACGGTAAATGCGTCGAGCTCTAGCAGAATTGCGACGAGCCACCCCATAAATGAATAACATATCGTGATACTCACGTATGGTAAACATTCTAAAAAAGCAAGGAGAAACAGCTCAAAAAAAGGAAATAGTGGTACGCATAAAACACTCCGATACGGTCGAATTCCAGATACCAACTGAATTGCGTATTGGTGGACAGCTTAGTAACTCGTGTTATTATAATCACCGCGCAGTTGTCATATTGCCCGATATGAATTTTATCGAATTTTAAATTTATTATAACGATAATTATTTTTTAGAACTGATATATCAAGTTGAATATTTTGATAATTAGTTTCTCGGAAATGGTTGAGTTTAGGACCCATGCCATATAAGCTTTTTTTGTTTATTTGGCAGGCAATCCAAGTCAGAGGACGTACAACTGCGGTATAGGTATTGTGGCTGCTCAAAATGAGCTTGATTGAACTTTATTATCGTTCTCAATTTTTCTCGTCTCTTTCGATTACGAAATTACAAAGTTTTTATGGTTATTCATGAAAATTAAGTAATCCTATTTCTAACTAGTTTTGTTCTTGGAGACGGAAGTAAAAAGTCTTTTGACTGTACGTGAATTACCCACATATTGTATAAGCAATGTCACATTTTATTTTTGTTAATAAACCTCTCTCCATTATAAAATCGCATAATGTTCATAGTTTTTTAATATTTATAGTTAATTCTAATATTTTTACTTTATTATAAAGGTATCTAATTCAAATAAATCAATTATTTTTTTTCTAAAAAACCGTATCCAATGAAGTAAATGTTTTTAAATACCAAAAGTCCAGGACCTCTATATGAGTGAGTCAATAACAATCGTGAAAATAATAAGAAAAACAATAACAAACAGATATTGATATTATGTAACGGAAGAACAATTTTAACAAAAGTGAAGATGTTTATAAATGTTCGAAATGCATACCATTATTTTCATTTTCAGTACAGGAATTTAACTTTCGCTGCGTGCTTAGGTAGGTTTTTTTTTGAAAAACGCATTTTGTTTCGGTAATTAAATGTCTTGTGGGTACACATGCCGCAAGTGACCCATTTTTAAGCATTACGTCAAGAGCGCCACCGGACGCACCACAGGGTTCCCGGAAGACTACCCCGGCAGAGTGGCGCCAAGGACCAGGGACTTCTGCCAGCGACTACACACGAGTAGGGACTCTCCAACGAACACTCACCCCGTCAACACGTCGTTTTCTATACAACTTAGTTTTCAATGAAATACTTTATTATTACCGTTGAGAGAGCGGTTTATTCTTGCTGTACAGCGAAAGCAACCCTAAGTCTTTTCGTTAGCGTCGTGGTCCTCAATTCATTATAATTATTTATTTTTTGCTCACTAATTTGCGAATAACTTGATAACAAAAAAAGATATCGAACCCTTTTTGGCATCAAAATGTTGCTATTTTTATGCTCTTCAAACTAACCTATAAAAAGTTTTATCCTGCTATTTCACTTTTTTAAGAAATCGTGAAACAACCTAAACTTGGATAAATAGCGTCAATAAACAAACAACACTTTTGTTAGAAATTTCAAAGTTATACTATATTCATCAATTTTTTTTTGCTGAATTCATTTATGTAAAGAAAACTATAGCATTGCATTTAAAATTTTTGAGAAAGATCCATAAATCGGCGTCCTTTAGAAATAACGTCATCTATAGGTTTCTATATTGAGGTAAATGACATTACCAATTCACCACGAGATAAAGCATGACAAGACCTTTCCAACGAGGTATAACACTATGGGCTTTTGATGAGCCAATCTTTAAAAAAATGCATTTTTCTGATCAGACATTACAAGCTTCCCCCACCCTTTCTGTCGAGAGATAGAACAAAATGTCAATAACAAAAGTTATGCGCAATGAATCCGGTTATCCATATTTGTACTATTTAATATACCTGAATAGGAAACATTTCTGATAAAAATTCAACTCTATGTTTTGGTATGTAGATTTCGCCAACTAGCGGCTGAGCTACGATTTATTATTCAAATTTTTTTTCCCAAAGCTCTAGGGCTATACTTTCTCTAATATCGAACCTCGCCGACCTTAGTGGGACACCTTGTATTATAGTTAACGGTCCGTACAATATTTGTTGAGATAGAACTGCAAGAAAAGAATAAGCTAATAAAGTTCTGTTACTGGAACTACTCTAATAATTCACCGCGGTTGGGGCAAGCCTTGAAATTTTCCGCGTTATTTTCAGAATATTTTTTTGATTAAAATGTGTTTTTATTTCCTTTACACTGCAAATCATAAATAAACTAGAAGACAATACAATTATAAGCACACTGGTACAAAAATGGAATAAACAAAAAAACATGTACACAAGTAACCTACTACATTCCCTAATCTGATAAAACGACACGCCGCCAATGTCTTTACACCTCGGGTGTCGAATGCGGTTAATTCCAAAAGAGTTGCGCAGGGGTCTTCTTGAAATCTCAACAAATATCGTACGTACTGTACGCTATTTTATGTGTAGTAATTCCTGTTTCAGCATCCTCTGTACGTTCCACCGAGCTTATCTGCGTTAAAAAAATATGAAGCTCGATTATTCCGTCCTCGCGTCGTTCCCGCTCCCTCCCACAGCCCCCCGCGACCGCCAAATAATCCATCCGCAGCCGAATTCAAATTAAGAGTCGACGCCGCAGCTGAAGTGTAAAATAAGTCTGTCTAAATATCGAATAAGCGAAGTGTTAAAAGGTAATTTCCCCCGATATGTTTTGGTATTCAAACAGCGGCCGCAGATAATCAAAACTTGTATTTCCCCAAAGAAATCATCTCCGCCCGGTTGTGTTCGGGCGGTCGCCAAGCCGTGATATTGCAGTTCATGTTTATATTAAACGTGCTTTGATTTTATTATTCGGCAGAAACTCTGCTGGTTCCGATCGTTATTAACGTTTTTCCGTCCATCGGAGATAGTGTCTGATTTACTGTACGAATATACAAGCTGGTTCTATGCAAATGTATGCGTAGTCAGTCACAAGTGTACAGTTATACTGGCGTAGATATTGGTACAACATAAATTTTAAAAAAGTTAATATACGAAACTAATGGAAAAAATTAAAGGGTCAAATGAATTTCCGAATTTTTTCGGTGATTTTTGACATATGTATTGTATTTAGGTGAAAAATGGTCGTATGGGGAATTAAAAAAAAAACATTTTGAAGCCCTAAGATTCTAGTTTTCAGATCTTTCTGTTGAAATTTTTTAGGAACTCCGGTTATCATGCAATTCTAAGAAATAGTGCCACAACAAAATTTTGTGGCGCTATTGGCAAGTCCATGGTCTTGGAAAAATTTTTTTCAGCTAAGCCATTGCATGAAGCAGATACTTGTTTATTCAGCTTCAATTTCCTTTTTTTTAATTTCGATATGACCATTTTTCATAGAAATATCGGACTTTTAATGGAAAAGGATCTTTATGTCTTCAATCATCGATATCTCGGCGACAAATGGTCGTACAGAGAATTGAAGGGCAGTTTCGAAAACTGGAATAAATCTCCTAAACAAGCTGCCGCAACTTTTCGAAAATTTTTGTTTCATCTTTTACACGAATTTTAAAAAACAGGGAAAAAGGGTAATTTATGGTATTTTAGAAAGTTGACGGCTAAATTAAAAAATATTCACGAAATGACTAATGTAAAGCATGACTTTTACAGTTCGATAAACTCCGAAGAACCCTGTGAAGTTTCATCTTGATCTAGCGAACCGTTTCTGTTTTAAATAGTCAAATTTTGAAAAAAATTAAAGGTTCACGTTTTTTGAGCTGAAATACTTCATAATCATGATTAAAATGGTAAAAAAGAGGTTTTTCACATTTTTACCGCAAATAACGTCCAAATTGATGAAAAAAAATATCAATATCAATTTAAATGTTATTTGCGGTAAAAATGTAAGAAAAACCTCAATTTTTTTTTTTTTAATTTTTTTCGAAGAAAAAGGGTAGTTTTGAAAAAAATTGTTTTTTAAGGGATTACAGACTGCACAAAAAATAATTAGTTTATCTCAAAAAACAGTATGAATCTGGGTCGAAATCTGGTTTGGGTTATCAACTTTAATTTTAATTTAATTAAAAGTTGATGAACAGAAGCATAGGACGGAAAAGCCAAATCGTGCTGGAAACAATGGGATTTCGTTTTCTTCAGTGTCCGGAAAGATTTCAAAAAAAAAAAAAACAAAAAATAAATTTCAGAAATTATTTCGAAAAAAACTTGTTTTTATCAATTTAAACGTTATTTAGGGTAAAAATGTGAGAAAAACTCAAAACATTTTTTTTTCCATTTTAATTATGATTATGAAGTGTTTAAGCTCAAAAAACGTGACCCTTTTTTTAAAATTTGACTGTTTGAAGCAAAGAAACGGTTGGCTAGATCGAAATGAAACTCCACAGGCTTCTGGGTATATCGAACTGTAAAAGTCATGCTTAACATTAGTCATTTCGTGAATATTTCTAATTTAGTTGTCAATTTTCTAAAAAACCATAAATTATTTTAAATTTTCCTGTTTTTTTTTTAATTCGTGTAAAAGATGAAAAAACAATTTTACCGAAAAGTTGCGCAAGCATATAGGAAATTTATTCCAGTTTTCGAAACTGCCCTTCAATTCTCTGTACGAGCATTTGTCACCGAAATATCGATGATTGAAGACAAAAGGATTCTTTTTCATTAAAGGTTCGATATTTCGATGAAATATGGTCGTATCGAAATTTAAAAAAAAGGAAATTGAAGCTGAATAAACAAGCTATTTGATCCATGCAATGGCTTAGCTGAAAAAAAAATTTTCAAAGTACGTGGACTCTAAAAAAAAATTGTCAAATTTTTTTGTAGCGCTATTTCTTACAATTGCGTGATAACCGTAGCTCCTAAAAAATTTCGACCAAAAAATCTAAAAACTAGAAAATTAGAGCTACAAAATGCTTTTTTTTAATCCTCGATACGACCATTTTTCACCTAAACACAGTCTGTCAAAGTCACGGAAAAATTTCGGAAATTCTTTTGACCCTTTAATTTTTTGCATTACTTGTAATTACATAATATTGTATTAATCATTAGAGAAGTACAGGCATAGGATTTCTCAAGAATTACAAATAAGTGATAGGTAAAAAAGTACAGTTACTTAACTTAAAATGTCACAAACAGCATAATATAAACAAATAACAAGTTATAAATATATTAAGCACTACATAATTAGGAAAACTGCTTTTAAAATTGTTATTGTTTCATTAAAATTATAATATTTGACAACAATGCATAACGCAATTCGCAATTGTGTAATTTTTAACACAATTCTGAAAAATTCTTGCTCTTCAAGAATCTTAGTTGATGTTATTTTAAGTACATAATTTACATCGTTATCGCTTAACGTTGGTTGAAAATTTGTTAACACAATTTTCTCAGGATTTAACAAAAGTTTATTACCCTTGAACCAGGATCAAGAAGTCAAGAAGTTCTAAGTGTGTGTAATCAACGCAGGTCATCCCTTATATTGAAAAGGGAATTATCATCTGCAAACATTATTAGGAGATATGGTGACACATCTGGTGGAACATTTATAAAAAGCGAAAAATAATATAGACCCAAAATGGATCCTTGTGGCACACCACGTGAAACAGATAATTTGCCTGATTATGTCGAAGTTTTTCTGAATTAATTATTGCAAGCCGTCAAATATGAATTAAGCCACTGACTTGAAGATCTACTTAAAGAGAATAATAGAATGGTCTACCAAATCAACATCTCAAATAGTTTTTACTTCAAAGCTTTCTCATGCTTAAATTATGAATTTCCTGAAGCACTTCTTAAAAACCATTTGGGATATCGAGAAACGTCAAGTACCACAGAATTCGTGTTCAAAGGGACTATGCAACGAGGTGGAATAAAAAATTAGCTTGACGTAATTATTTCCTTTGTATGTATATTCTGTCAAACACTGTTCCCAACATTAAACGATTTGATTTCGTCACATACTATCAATTTTAAATTTATTTGAGCATACAGTAAACCAAACATACGGACACTAACATCCACCTCACTGATTTATGCCGTGTGTGTGTGTGTTTTTTTTATTTGCCCTATGGCGTCCCTGCGAGGTATATTTCCATTACAACCGGCGCGAATATACGCTTTGGACGTCGCTTATCGGTACAGACATTTCGGCGGTAATTATGCACCTACGTCCTTGTCAGATGGCGCGCCTAACCAATTCCACACAAAACACAGAACGTCCATTATCGAATCAATTGGATCTTCACTGCATGCACCGCGTTAATCCACGAACACGGCCTGATGAATGACACGCCAGAGGAAAATATTTTTTCCGCGGCTCGGGTACAGCGGCCCAAAGATGTAATAAATTGTATTTTGGTAACGGCTATAGGAATAGGGGTATTTGCGTATCACTTCTACCGCCCTTACGGTGTTTTTGCCTTCTATCTAAAAAAAGGAAACATTTTAGGAAATTTTCTGGGTACCTCAAAGAAACGTATAAAAAACAATAAAATTTATCGTGGATAGACGCTACATTTAACATTTAAAAAGCAAATAATCAGTTAAATATTATTCTCAAAATGTCTGCTCCTGCCTCAAAGCAAACACGAAGTGTTCATCTAAAATTATGATTTATGGAGAAGTTCATTTGCAGTATACGAATCTTGAGATTTTCTAAATTACCTACTGGAGTAGAATAAACTAGGTCCAAAAGTAAAAATCGCAAGGATTAAGATCAGAAGAAAGCAATGGCCAAGCAATTGGTGAATTTTGGGCACGACCTATCCATCTTCCGGAAAGTTTTGGTGCAACCAATGGCATACATTCAAAGAGTAGTATGTTAGCGCACCATCATGTATTAATCATATATGTTGCCTTACATGGAACGTCATTAAGAAGGTCGTTTAAATTGTTTTCTAAAAAAACTGAGGTAATCTTTTACTTCTAGGCGACGTCTAACATTTATTGCAAAAGTTATTTCATCAGTAACCAATACAAGATTAAAGAAATTACGATTTCTGTTTAATATTTGCAACATTGTTCTGTACAAAGCAAGTTCCTCACAGTGGGTGGTCGAGTTTGATGAAAATGTTCGGCATTACCTCTGTTAATTTTAAACTGACCAGTTTCTTGAAGCGTCTCTCAATGTTTATGAAAGTTTCATGATTTGACATTGGATGATTCGGGTATCTTTCATTTGTTTTTCGAAAAATGTCCTCAATGTCGATATTTTCGCTAAATTTTCAGTTGACAAAGACTTTTTTGTCATCTAGTTGTAAAATACTTTTATGTTCTAGAACATAAAACAAATGTCATGCTGCTCCTCTTCACTTTCCCAGCTCATTTTGAATTAACACTCTTAGAATATGAATTACAATATACAGCGTGGTAAAAAAGTTCTGTATAAAATTCATATTTTCGTTAAACAATATTTTTTTTTCGAAAAACGGTGACACCCGTCGATTTTTATTTGATCCAGGGCACCTTGTTATGTGGAAAAAATTTTTTTCGATAATCTACTTACGGCAGCGATAATATAATTTTTTTTTTAATGACAACGCATATTTTTTTCGTTCGAAATTGATGGCAGTGATAATTATCTAGACAACGGTGTGAAAATGTCTATGTCTTACATAACAATTTTTTTAGAAAAATGCACCTTAAGTTCTTATAAGTGATAATTGTCTACTTACACTATTAATGGCTCCGAAAAGGACAAAGTTGACAAAATTACATTTCAAACGAGTAAAATTACACTAATGTTTGTGTAAGTCTAGCGAAATTGTTCGAATTGCCCACCCTGTACCATTTGGCATTGTCCTAAGCGTGTGTAAACGCCGTCTACACTTCGTTCAAGCATTCCCGGGTCGATTTGATTTATTTCAAAACGAATACGGTTTTTAAGTTCTTCCAAATCACCTGGTCTGTTTGTGTACACACGCGATTTCAAATAGCCCCACAAAAAAAAGTCTAGAGGTGTTAAATCAGGCGAACGCGGAGGCCACTCGATTGTTCCGCGTCGCCCGATCCACCGGCCAGTAAACGTGTTATTCAAGTACTCCCGTACTTGCACTCCATAATGGGGCGGTGCACCATCCTGCTGAAACCAAATTCTTTCCTCAGGAATATCAGGATCCTCGTTGTTCGGGAATAACTCTGCTAAGCTTGGGACCAAATCGAACCGCAGGAAATCCAAATAGCGAGCAGCAGTTAAATTTTCCTCGAAAAAATACGGGCCTAAAATACGACGCCCTATTATTCCCGCCCAAACGTTCACCTTTCGGGGGTGCTGATGATCTACTTCTTGCACCCAGTGCGGGTTTTCCTGAGACCAATACCGGCAGTTATGTCGATGCACCGATCCATTAAGATAAAAAGTAGCCTCGTCAGAAAAAATTATGTTCTTGAGGAAGTCGGGGTCTCCGTTACATCGATGCATTAAATCTTCACAAAAGTGGAGACGGCGGTCTGGGTCGTCCTCAGTCAATGCATGTATCAAGTGACCCTTATAGGGGTGAAATTTCTCTTTTTTGAGAAAGTTCACCACAGTTACATGTGAAATATCATTGTTCAATGCAATCGACCTTGTACTAGAATGAGGGTTGTCCTGGAGCTCCACCAGGATATTCAATCTAGTTTCATCATCTACTCTAGGACGACCCGCACGAGGAGCATCTTTCACACTACCAGTTTCCTCAAACCTTGCCAGTACCCTACTAACCGTAGATTGCGTAATTGGTGGTCTGTCAGGGTACGTTGCATTAAATAATTGGCAAGCTTCTTGATGGGTTCGTAACTTATCGCCGAAACCAATCATCCTCAAAATATCAATTCTTTCGCGTTCACTAAGTTTTGCCATTTCGAATTAAACGATTTCACCAAAGAATGTTAAATCGGTACTGATTTTTAGTCTTCAATATTTCAGGTAATCTACTCCTTTCAAGTAAACATTTCTTTGGATCTTTTTTTTTTAGGAATTTATCGGCAAACTCGAAGACAAAAAGTCGACCTTAATTTGCTACATACTATTTGGATTTTGTGCGGTTGAACTTGGTTCTAAATTTTGCAGTTTAATCAGGATCCTGACAATATCTGATGAATAATTCCGCAAATATTACATAACACCAGTTGCAACTTAAGTTATCTGAAATGCTTTCTGCCGAATAAATTTTTTTCTAAGGCATTTGATCCGTAAACAGCAAATTATTGCATTCAAGAACTTAAGGTGCATTTTTCTAAAAAAAATTGTTATGTAAGACATCGAAATTTTCACACCGTTGTTTAGATAATTATCACTGTCATCAATTTCGAACGAAAAAAATATGCGTTGTCATTTAAAAAAAAATTATGTCATCGCTGCCGTAAGTGGATTATCGAAAAAAAAATTTCCACATAACAAGGTGCCCTGGATCAAATAAAAATCGACGAGTCTCACCGTTTTTCGAAAAAAAAAATTGTTTAACGAAAATATGAATTTTATGCAGAACTTTTTTACCACGCTGTATGTATGACACTACTTTTTCAAACTAATTTTTATTGTTTATTAGGTTGCCAACGTTATGATAGTCACCGCGCATAAACCGTCTTGATTCAAACATAGTTCAAACGATTTCAAATATAAATTAAATTACAAATACAAAAATAACTGTTTTTACTTTGCGTCACTGCCAACAGTGATCATATTGAACAGTTCTTATAAGTTTGGATCGAAATTGCTTTAGTAATGACCTAATAAGAAAAATTAATCCCAAAACTATTGCAAATACAAATATTTTACAAAACGAAAAAAAATTTAACGAATTCTTCATTAATATCTAATAACTAATTTGTAAATTAAGAGATAACATTAATTCTTTCTTCTTTCTCACTAAAACGAAATAAAAAGTCTTTTTCAGATAACACTCTTACAATTACCATTGCATTAAGAAAAGGCGCCGCTTAACTCGTGTTTCACGTGTCCATTACAGAGAAGCACCAGAAAAAGTTGGCGAAAACCTATTAAGAGCCCCCGAGTAATTGAGTAAAAGTTGTGTAACAGAGTAAAAATTCGCAACACGTCTAACATACTTTCAGCTTAGCCGCTAAGCACTAAAAGGCCACTAACTTCAATGATTTTGTTACTACATCACATTTGCTCTCCCAAGTAGACCATTTTGGGGCCCGAACAAAAGGGAAACTTAATAAAACAAGTCTGGATTTTATTCGCTAAGAGCTCGCCTCGATTCCGGTGCTCTGCGGAAAGGATTACCCTCGCTGGCGTTGGTTTATTCACAACGAGAGAATGCCTTCGAAAATTGTGAACCAGTTACTGACGCTAGTGGATGTAGCGGGTAGGATATAGTCAGTTTCTTTGTTTGGTGTCCGCGCTATAAAAATTTTAGGAAAATCTCATAATCATTGGACTTTGTCCATAAAAAATTTTCAGACCAAAAGTTCATTGTTTTACTTACTCTATTTTAAAGTTATTGAGCTAATTCAAACTAATTAATTTTTTTTCTAAAAATCTTCAGTTCTGCTGCGTTTTGAAATACAAGGTGGTTCAAAACTTAACCAACAAAAATGTTTGAATATACAGGGGACTCGTGCAAATACAATTTTGTAAAAAAAAATCAAAAGACCGGCACAGCGAAAAGTGTAATAAAAAATTAACAGACAAAAAATTCAAAGTATTCCTTTCCTAAGGAAAGAAATAAATAAAATTTTATAACTTATTTTTTCTAATTTTGACATATAAAGTAACATCTTTTGTTATCGAAACAAGTGTCAAAACGTTCTACTTTATGTAACTAGTTACATAATGAAAACCATTAAGCAACTGGTTACGAAAAATTCGTTATGTCACTAATTGCAAAAATGAATTAAACAAAATACAACAGAAAAATAATAAAGTAACTTTTATTTAAGTCAGTAATTTTATAAATAACACTTTATTAATTATTATTGTTTAATTATAGGTAAATATTCACAACGCAGTTGGTACAGTTAGTGAAACTAATTCCAGAAGAAATCTTATTTGTTGAACTTGCAGTAATATTCCGTGATTGGTATTACTCGGTTCTCCAGGAATATCACCGGAAATTGTTTTTTTATTTGTATAGAACCTTTTGCAACAGAATTTGACTTCTAGCCGCCGTGTTGTTTTATTTTTTAAATATTGGCCCCAGAATCTGCAAGTAAAGCGACCGAAGATCTTCTGAAACAGTGCCCCGTGAATAATGCACAATTCGGCAAACCAATCATTTGAGCAACCATCTTTGGTAACTCACCAATAGTATTACATCCTACTGGTTGTACACCACATTTACCATTTCTATATCTAACAAAGAATCTATTGTGTTTAATATTTTCCGGCCTAGGTTTCTATACTTCCTGATAATGTTAACGAAGTTTGGTCCTTCTATACCTCCCGGGGTGATTACAAATTCACGAATTACTCTTGTTTTTGTATTTGGAACATTTACTCGAAAATACGTCTCCTCATCTGTAACATCTTCAACACGTAAAAATATTAATTCTGACTTCCGACATGCGCCGGCCATTCCCACAACCAACACAACCTAAAGCAAAAAATGCGAATTAGTAAACTGACAACTAAATGGAGCAATTATTAGTTGCCTTAGACATTAAAAGATTTATTATTATCATCCGCCTCCGTCAAAAACTTCGCAATATTTACTTTTGAAAAAACTATTGATTTCTTAGCGTGGTACCCATCAGAATGCTTCTTCAAAAATGCTGTCAAATTATTGTATGTTTTAATGTCTATACCTTTTTTTAAAGACAGCTCAGTTCTCAACATAGAGTACTGTCCCCATAGCGTAGAAGCCTTCAAATTCTTCTTACCATCAAAATATGCCAATAGTACTTTCTCATTGACGTGTTTTACTTTCTTCTGTTCACGCCATTTCTCAAATTTTTAGCCAAGTCATATACCGCTTTGGATTTTTCAGAAATCAGTGAAATACGGCATTTCTTGCCGCTTCTTCGATATCACTCGGTATATCGTCAGATTCTGAACATAAATCACACATTTTTCCGTAAGGACGTAAGCCATTTTTGACACTTAAAAAAGTAATGTAAACACTAGCGCAAAAGCGTTAATACCTACTAAAATCGGATTTCGCCTGGCGTCACGTGCAGAAAGAGCGAATTGTGTACAGCGCCCGCGAATGACGCTAAAGACTACAGTAGTCCAGCGATGTAAGTGTTTTAAATACTACAACTTCAATTATTTTACAAAAAATTTTTTTTATTATATCGACTCCATTTTTCATGATGCATCTATTTCCACATTTTTTTGGATAAGTTGTTAATCATCCTGTATGTATTCTGCGTTTCCATTCAGGATGCTGTGAAAACCTTTTAAAATGAATATGTCAAAGCAGATATATGCTTCAGGAGGGACAAAAATGCCTTTAAGAGAAATTTATGTTGGTATTACAAATATGGTTGGCGAAGGATGGACGACATTTTTAATGTTTCCCAAAGCGGGTCGGAAATCTTGGAAGTTCTGTTATTTCCTTTTTTGTTACAGCTTGGTATTATCCTTTTCCTTTTTTATACAGAATAAAAGGCGATCATAGATAAAAGTCAATTATTACTTTTTTCTAATTTAATTTAATCTATTATGAAGTATTATGAATCGACTTCATACAAACAAATGCAAATTTATGAGAAACTAAGTTTTTTAAATTTTTTGTACTATGTTTTCTAACCTATTCCTCGTGGCTGAAAATGTCCCAGACTTTGTCATGGGATTCGGACATTCAACCGAAAAAGTTAAGAGGCTAAGATTGCCTTTAATGTTAAATAACTTTTTTAACAGTTGAAACCCCCCGACCCCTTGTAATTTCGACACCATCAGTTGGTCAAATTTTACATGTAGGTAACTGCTTTAAGAACACTGAGCTACATCAAATTAGATGTCTATTTTAAATAATTCTTTCAATCTTTGAATGATCGCTTTAAAAAAACCTGTACTCCTTTTTTTCGTTTGTTCAACAAAGTATTCATTGGTTAAAATAATAACAGAAAAGCAGAATGTTGGCATTAATTACTTTGAGGGGTTTATTAATTTGTAATTTCTTATAGCAATGGATTAAATAAAAACGATTTAGATATTATTATTAACCTCAAAACTAACTATTATCTATTTATTGCGAACTTCAAAGTAAAAACATCAATTTTTAAATGAATTTACGTTTATTTTCCTCATTTGGAATAAAAATTCGATTTAAACTTTTTTAAATTTTAACATAAAAGGAACATGGTCCTATAAGAAAATGTAAAATAATAATAGCTTTATTGGTTTAAAGTTAAAAAAAATTAATATGTACTTTTAATTCTGACCAAAATTCTGTCTCTACCAGTAATAATAATTTTTGTAATTAATTTGTTATAATTTCTAACAATTATTTAAATATTGTAAATAATATTATAAATATTTAATTTATTTACAATGAATGTTCAAAATGTCTGCCTTCGTTCTGTATACATAAATTTATTCGTCTTCTTAAACTGTTAAATACATTATGCAATTCATTTTCTGTAATATAACCTTATTTGTTATGGAATCCTTTAGTTCATCTACTGTGTGTAAACGGTTTACATATATGGAATTTTTTAATGTTCCACAAAGATAATGATCTAAGGAAGGATCTTAAATCCGGAAATTTTGAAGGCCATAAGCCCGACTAATAATCCGCTCGTCATAAAATTCTCTTATAGCTGTTTTACATTGACAATTTATTGATGAATAAATTGACGAAGTTCTCCATGAATTAATTCACGAATTTATTGGTAAACAGTGCTACAGACAAACAATTATTTACATATTCCAATAACATAACCTCATTACTGATGTGAGGCTGGAAATCTGTTGGGTTGGTACTTCCGATCTTCACGAAGAAATTGACGGAAATTAGAACATTCTCTAATTCGTCAAGAACTTGATGAATAAATTCATGAAGTTATTTGACAGCAGGTTTGATGCATTACACTTGTCCAATTTCTTGATGAAGCGACTTCATGAATTAATTCATCAATAAATTGTCAATGTAAAACATTTATTAGGAACTTCACTGTTGCCTTAGCTGTGTGCGCTGTTGCCTCATCTTGTTGAAAGTAACCATTGTGCAATTTGTCTTCATGTAGCTGATTTAGCAGTAACATTATGTTCAAAGAAAATAGGTCCAATTATTTTCTGCCGAGATATGGCTACTCAAATTCCTATTTTGACAGGATGTAAAGTTGTTTCCATTGACACGTGTGGATTCTCTGCAGACCACGTACGATAATTTTGTGAACTTATGTATCCACCAAGGTGAAATCATGCCTCATTGGTAAAAAAATATATTATCATCGTTTACGTTGTTGTTAAACCAGTTACAATAGTTCACTCTTTTTTCATTATCTAATGGTAATAACTATTGCACAATGCAAACCATATATGGATGTAAATGTAACTTTGTTACAGCTTCTGTACTGAACCATATGACATTCCTCTAATGAATATTTTTAAATACTGATATTTAAGGTTTTATAAATATTTACCCGCCTGAGCTGAAAATTGCCGTAAAGGTTAGTGGGGCTTGCTGCTAAACGCTCTCTAACATCCTCCACTTTATCTTCATTTAAAACTAACTTTTTTCAAGGTCACTTTCCTTTAAAAATACTGCCAGTATTTCTGAATCGTGTCACCAAATGTCGAACATGCTGAGCAAAAACGTTATAATCTGCGACTTCATGATTTGGAAACTCTTTCTGCAATTGCAAACAACATGAATCCATTTTCATCTCGTTGACCACCCCAAAAGTGGACCTCAAAATAAATTTATCGTTTTCTAAGGAAAATACCATTTTCTAACCTAAAACAGTTCGAGTACTTTATATCGAAGAAACCATCAGTATTTGCTTCCTTACCACAAAACTAACAACTAACAGATGATTAATGTTGAAAAACACTGTTTATTTAGAAGATTAACGATAAATTCAAATAAAAATACAATCGGCGAACAAAAACTAAAAGCACGAAAGTCTCTGAATTGACAGATCGTGTTGGTGGGAAATCTAAGAAAACGGAAAGTAATTAATTGTGATCAAATGGAAATAAATATTAATATCTTTGGTAACATTTACGTGTGACGTTAGTTTCAATCATTCTGAATCGCTCGGTATAAGCGATCACAGTTGCAGTCATACAAATAAAAAACATTTGGTTGGTTTTTATATTATATACAAGAGCCGACAAAATGAATCGCTTTGGTCAAGAAAATACGGTAAGTAGTAAGGCAAGAGATTGAGAAGTTAACATCTGCTAATACCAAGAAATCTAAATCTAAGTGCTTGAAGACAATTTACTGACTTTTGCTTTGAGAAATCATATAATTTCAATAGGGAAGACATATATGTAGAGGCACTTAGATAGATTTTGGAGGATTTTGGTTTCAATATGCGCAGGAAAGATGCAACAGATTACAAAGAGAGAGTAGGGAAAGTTCTATGGAACTTTACTGCGAAACAGTTACAAGAGCATTTTTTTTTAAAAATATAGTCGCAAAATTGATCCTTTTTCGGATATTATATTTATTTCTTTAATATTAAATAATAGATATAGAAAGTTTAAGAAATGACACTGGTTGACTGTTGGCAGTCATTATTATTTCATAAAGTCCCGCTGTCACTTTTTATTATGTCAAATAATTTCCACTGTAATACCTTCTAGAGTACCCCAGCAGGAGAAAATTTCCAAAAAATACTTAGGTTGTCATGGCAACGTTAAGAAATGCTTCCATTTTATTGGTTAACATAAGTTGGCGTGAAATTTTCAATGTAATTTAGTCTAGGATATCCAAGTTTCCTGATATTTTTTTCAGTACCGTGGTAACATTGTAAGAAAACATCATTTGATTGGGACACCCCGTAGCCGACACGCAAGAATAAAAACGGCATCGACCGAATATCGCGCGACATCCCAGCGGTGGAGGTTGATCAGCGCGGAGCAGCGCACATGTATAAAATATATAAAGCTGCAGCAAGTATAAAGCTACAAAGGGAATAAGCACATTTCAATGTAAAAACCTTTAGCGGGAACGGCCATGACAGCTCAAAGCTCCTAAGCCGGGGGGTTTAGGGAAGAAAGACTGCTAATAGAGCTTTCCGGAGCTTTTGCCGGCGCGCTGAAACCCAATTCATGATCCAATAACAAAAGACAACTATATTACCGGCCGCTCGGACAAAGAGCGCGTTCTCCGCGCCGTTTGGACCGAGATTGGATCATAGCAAGCGGGCGGGGGTGGCGGTAGGGCGACTGGCGGCGGCCGCGCGGGGGCCGAGGTTTCCCTTAACTGCCGTTCGGGCGGCGCCGCTTCAGGTTTAAGAGGGCTTGTTCGTGTCTCTCTGCCTGGCCGATGCACTGAAGCTGCATGGAAAATTGGAGAAAATTGCGAGGTTATGAAAACCACATCAGAAAGTTCGAATAGGTCATTGGGTCCAATATCAATATCCTCTTTTGTTTTTTCTTTATTATTTTACCACATGTGAAGAGAAAGTAAATAATTATACAGGGTGAGTCAGTTTTTTGTAGTAGGATTTTAACAGTTGATACAGAATAATTTTTTAATAAGGAAAGTTCCTATAAACATAGGTCTTGGAACGCTTCATTTGTGAGGTATAGGGTGTTGAAAACTAACTTTTTTTAAGAATTTTTCTTAATATCTCTAAAAGACCAACATATATTGAACTGAAATTTGGTATTCATAACACATTAGTTATGGTGAATAAAACAAAGATATCTGTTATCCATCTCACACACCAGTGACGTGCCTGAGGTGGGTTACTGCCCCCTTTAAAAAAATAATTCGTACGCCCGTGGATTTTTCTGGAAAATAACATCAATTCTAAATTTTTTAATCAATTCTGATCAAAATAGCTCTCTTTCAATTTTTTATAAAATGAACGGTTTTTGGTTAAATTTATTTGGTCTTTTAGAGATATTAAGAAAATTTCTTAAAAATGTTTGTTTTCTACACCCTATATCTCACAAACGAAGCGTTTATAGGAACTTATCTTATTAAAAAATGATTCTCTATCAACTGTTATTATTCATTCAATCGTTTTTGTTAATTTTCAGTGCACATCATAGTTTTCTTATTAATTCACAAATGTATTAGGTACCAATATCGTTGGAATAGTTTCATGTCAAATGAATTTAACCAAAATATAGAAAATTTTTTCACATGCAAAAGATTGCTCAACCTTACAAATGGTTTTTGAAAAATTGAAATCGGTTGATTAGGATGGCCACAGTAAATTTTCAAAGTTGACACCCTTTTTTTATTTTTAAACAATTAGATTACATTTATCAATTTGCAATTTAGTTTTTTTCAAAAATTATAATTTTAAAGTACTCGGAAAGACGCTTCTTTAAAAAAAGTTAAATTCCGTTTATTGGTTCTCGAGATATAAGCGGTCAAAGTTTATCGGCATTTATTTATAAACAATTTATCCTTGATCCAGCGGCTTCGTTTTTCTGAGTTCTACGCTGGACTGGAAAATTTCCATATCCACAAGTCGGCAACATAGATAAATCAGCGGAAAAGCTATCGCTCGCACGCGAAATTGGGAGGTTCAAAATGGACCAATTTCGATATTTTTTAAAACCTATGTCTCGCGAGCCAAGGAATTCGAATATCGTAATTGCAACTGTCTAATTTGCACATATTTTGTTATAAACAAAGTTTATTATTTATCCATTAAATATACTGTATATTTTACCCTATGCTATTGCATTTTTTCAATGAAAAAATTGGTTTACAATTACAATTACAATTATTTAAATAATTTTTGTTTAAACAAATTAAAGAAAAATTATTTGTAAATTAAATTTTTTGTTAAATACAGATAAAATTAAGAGAAAGTAGAACTATAAAATTATAATTTTTGAAAAAAACTAAATTGCAAATTGATAAATGTAATCTAATTGATTAAAAATGAAAAAAAGAGGGTTAATTTTAAAAATTTTCTGTGGCCAAGAAAAGATTAGGACAATCACCCGATTTAATTTTTTCAAAAACTATTTGAAAGTTTGAGCGGTCTTTTCTATGTGAAAAAAATCTTGTGTATCTAGATGCATTATTTGAGGCTGTGCAACATTTTAACAATTCTAAACCTTTTTTTCAAAATTTTTTTGAAAAAATTATTCTGCGAAAACTATAGAACCGATTTTAATGAAATTTGGTTTGTTGTTTTATTATACCTATTTTTTTACCAAAAACTTGATTATTTTACTTTTTTTCATCAGTTACTGCTATTTTGCAACATCGGTAATTTTAAACATTTTTAACTTACATTATACAGGGTGATTCAGAACTTATCCAAAAAAAATATTCTGGATGTACAGGGGATCCTTATAAATACAATTTTGTAAAGAAAAAATCAAAAAGGTTAGTTCGAAATTGATTTAAAAATACACTTCTGCACGGCACTGGAAACTGGTCCACTGTAAAACCTGACTTCGCTCAATGCGACCGGTATGGCGGCGTGATAAAAACGGACAAAAACTTTCGCAAGGAAAGAAATATGTAAATAGAATTTTATCGCACCTATTTTATATCGGCAAATTCAAATGCTTTTGCCTTTATTAATTATTAATAAAATTAATTTGTGTTTTTAAATAATAAAATCATTTGACATACCCGATGCTGCAACAGCAATTGTTCAAAATTTTATCCACTCACGTGTAAACACATTTGGGTCCGTCTTACTCACTTTCTACGAACTAACACAAATGATGTCTTGCTTCACCATAACACAAATACTTCACCATAATACAAATGTTGTCTTGCTTCACCATAAATTAAAACGATATCCATCAACTCTTGAGTTGCTATACACGCAAGCCATTTTTGACACTAACTACTAAAAAACTGATAACACAGATAACTACCGCAACGACGGATTTCAGTACTAGGAGTCACATGGCTCTCCACGCGTATTGCTAATGACGCTAGAGACTACAGTTGTCCAGCTATGTAGTGGTTTAATGTCCTATAACTTCAATAATTTTTTTCTCAGAAACTATAAGGATTTTACAAATTTTTTTTTATTGTGCAAAATTCAATTCTAAAACTTTTTTCCTCTTCAATATTCTTCCAAAAACAGAAGCTGAAATATTACAAATTTGACATCGTCAATTTTTCCTGGTTGAGAGGAAGATCCCCCCACCATCACTCCCTGAAGGGATACAGGCGCGTACCCTTACTTTGACGGGCTCTTGATTGACCAATTATGGGCAAATTCAATTAAAATTAACAGGGCATAAAGTTTAAACCTTCATTTACAAAATGTTAATATTTCAGGTCTTAATGTTTATAACAAATTACTCTGTGATTTAAAAAAAATTGCTAACTCCGGACCTATTGGTCGTAGAAATTTGTTTTTTTTTAATTTGTAGGTGTTTTACGAACTTTCGAATGGTGTATATAACTTCTCTCAAAAGTTATAAACCGCAGAGTTATTTTATTTGTTTATTAGGGAGAAAAGTGCCTTCTATTTGGTAACAATTGTATACAACTAAATTTGAAAAAAATATATTTTATTTTTAACTAGAAGTGTCCCTTCGAAGAAAATGAGCCCAAAAAGAATGTTTTAGTCATAACCCTGCCCCCGGAATAGTCATCTGAAAATGGGCCTTTTTTGCAGAAATGGGATAAATAAATGGAATTTTGCAAAAACTATTTGACCGAACGAGTCCCTTTTTTGCACCATCTTAAGGATATAAAAACTCACATTTTGGGAAAGTTTGGTAAGATTTTATTAATTATTTAAAAAATTATTAACAATTAAAGAAAAAGCACTTTTTCCGTTTAATTTTGCAATAACTTTTTTGTTTATAAAGCAACTTTAAAATATAAANGTTTTTTGCACTTTTAGGTTAGAATATCTCGGAAACCTAGGGTGATGGATCAATTCTGAGGCCAGATTCGGATTCAGCGCGTCAAATGCCTTCGGAAGCGTAGTGAATCTCTGGAATTTTTTTTTTGAAATTTTGTCGGTGTTATTAACAATTAAAGAAAAACCACTTTTGCTGTTTAATTTTGCAATAACTTTTTTGTTTATAAAGCAATTTTAACTTATAAAGTCTCATTTTAAAGACGAGTTCCTCTAGATCAAATCGTCTGTTGAACTTTTTTGCTAAGATTTTAATAGTTTTTTTACAGTAACGCGTAGAACGAAAAATTACGAATCTTTGACCTATTTGTTGATAAAAAACAATAACGCTATACTTTTTTCATGACCCATTTGATGAGACGCCTCTTGTATTATCATTCCCAAGACTTTCCAATAATAAAATCACGCCCAGTAACTTTTCACCTTTATTTCTTGGTCTATATGCAGCAAGGCCAGAGGTTCAACAAAAATCACAACAGATTCCTTTTGTACTCGTATACCTAGATTTCTGATAACGAAGGTTCTTTGACTTCATTTCATATGATTTGTTTGAATTAGCTTAATATCCTAAAGAGTAAAAAAAATCTTGTTAATAAACACCAAAAAAAAATAATATTGTGCCACAACTTCAGAAGATCCGTGGGTATACACATAAATGTTTAAAAAAGAATTAATGATATTCAAAATGAGAGAGTAAAAATAGTACATTATACTATAAAGGAGAGAAATGCGTTATTTTGGCAGAGGTGCAATTTGAAGCCCGACGGCTGCAATGCACCGAGGACAAAATAGCATCTCTCCCGAATGGTATATACTATTTTTTCCACGGTCTCATTAACTTAAAAACACATATTTTGTCATTATGAAGTAAGTAGCACCAGAATTATTGTATTGGGATTTGAGCATTTATTTAGTAGTCGTTGAATTATTGTCATAACTACAAAATAAACAAACAAAAAGAATTGTCAAATTAAGGTGCTAGTTTGGTTTAGTTTAAAGTTTGTTTAGTGCACAATGAATAATTGTGAGTCGGAAGAGATTGTGGAGGCTGCAAATATTGCAATAAGCAATTTGCTGCCTACGAAGTCAAGATCTTTATACGATATAGCCTACAATCGGTTCAAAAAGTGGTGCGCCGAGAAAAATGTTCAAGTATACAGCGAGAATGTTTTGTTGGCATACTTCAGTGAAAATGCAAAGAATTACAAGTCTTCCACATTATGGGCGCAATATTCTATGGTTAAGTCATGCTTGATAATTTACGACAACATAGATATAAGCAAATTCCCCAAGCTGATCGCATTTTTGAAAAGAACCGGTGAAAAAATCGAAAATATTGACAAAGGGTGAAATCGACCGTTTTCTATCAAGTGCAGATGACAAAGAATTCTTAATGATTAAGGTAAGATTACTTTTGTTGTTAGGTATTTCAATTATTAAGTATTTTGATTTTTTATAGGTTGGATTAATTCTGGGGATTGCCGGAGCTTGTCGAACTGATGAACTAGTCAATTTAACTGTAGATGATATTGAGGATGTAGGCTCTTCCTTGATTGTAAAAATTCCAAACACTAAGACAAAGATTCCACGAACCTTTGTGGTTANTAGCATGCGTCGAACTTCAGCGACGATATTTGCTGATAATGGTGGAAACATCACAAATTTGAAGAGACACGGTGGCTGGAAGTCTACCAATGTCGCTGAAGGATATATAGACAATTCACTAACAAACAAAATTAAAATTGCCAAGACCATTCAAAAATTATCAGATGAAAACAATCAATATGAAACGGAAACTTTACCTTCTTGTTCTGACTACAAAAGGCATTTAAATATACCAAGCATTTCAAACAAATTAAACCCTTTCAATATTAGCAATTGCTCAAATTTTACTATAAATCTTAAAATAAATAAGAATTAGAATGATTGTGTTAGTACCTATCTTCTATTCGAATTTCAATATTTAATACAAATAAGAATTAAAATGTTCGAAATTTTGTTCTACAAAAAAATATAATAAAGGAATGTGTCTCATTAATTTGTTATTCTACATGGTTGCCGAAAAAATAGTGTACGCAACACGTCCGAAAACAGTTTTTTTGAACTCGTCCAAAAAAACAGTATTTTCCGGACTTGTTACGTAAATAACTATTGTTGGCATACTTCAGTGAAAATGCAAAGAATTACGTCTTCCACATTATGGGCGCAATATTCTATGGTTAAGTCATGCTTGATAATTTACGACAACATAGATATAAGCAAATTCCCCAAGCTGATCGCATTTTTGAAAAGAACGGGTGACGGATATCAAGCGAAAAAATCAAGAAATATTGACAAAGGGTGAAATCGACCGTTTTCTATCAAGTGCAGATGACAAAGAATTCTTAATGATTAAGGTAAGATTACTTTTGTTGTTAGGTATTTCAATTATTAAGTATTTTGATTTTTTATACGTTGGATTAATTCTGGTGATTGCCGGAGCTTGTCGAACTGATGAACTAGTCAATTTAACTGTAGATGATATTGAGGATGTAGGCTCTTCCTTGATTGTAAAAATTCCAAACACTAAGACAAAGATTCCACGAACCTTTGTGGTTACCGATGTGGGAAATATGCTTGAATTGTTTCGAAAATACCTGTCCCTTCGTCCTCCCCACGTCAAGCATAAGCGCCTTTTTTGTACTACAAAGCAGGAAAATGTAGTTCGCAGCCAGTTGGCAAGAATACCATGGGAAAAATTCCCAGTGTAGTAGCTTCGTATTTATTATAATTCCCTGATGCTGCATGTTATACTGGTCACTGCTTACGAAGATCTTCAGCGACATTACTGGCAGATGTTGGTGTGGATATCACGACAATAAAGCGTCATGCTGGTTGGAAATCAACGACAGTCGCTGAGGGTTATGTCGAGAACTCCATTGAAAATAAGACCAAAATTGCTAATCAGGTTTTAGTAGGTACCACTACTAGCGCAATCACAAAAACTGTAAATGTAAGCGAAAGTAATATTCTTTCTAATATTAATTTTGAAAATTGTACAAATGTAACATTTAATTTAAATGTCAATAAATAATTTCAATGTTATCTTTTTTTTTGCATGAAAAACGTTCTCCATAATGTAAACTCCCTTGGGAGCATTATACTCCCTTGGGAATAATCGACTACTTCTGTTTTAATTTTGATGTCATAGAAACTGATTTCTACTCCCGACCGTGGAAAAACGAATTTACGTTCATGCGTGGTGTTTATGTGATTGATAATAATACCTTTAGAGCGAATTTTCACAACCGCGACTCCGCGAATAAGTTAATAATACCGGCGAGAGAATTATTTACACGGAATCCGTGTTGCAATTCCGCCGTTCCGGTTTTTGCAACGGCTGGCGGTAATAACGCTGAGCGGACCAATTAGGCTAAAAATTTTTCATTTATATCATTAAAACCCGCATTATTTCATCAAATAAATTAAATCCCCCTCTAACAGCGTCCATACCGGGCGTATAAAATAAAACGCGGTTATAAAACAAGCAGGACCATCATTTTATTCGGTGTAATGCGTAGAAAAAGGCAGGCCATTCATTTATTTTGTCAACATCGGTGATTTAGTTAGAGGCACGGCTAACACGGCGCTCACATCAAAACTCTATTAGGGTTTTTATGTTTGTAGCGGCTCGGACGAGTCCTGGTGGGTTTTCCTGGCGGCGGCGTGGCAGGAATGCGCTGCTCCCCTGCCCGGCCCTGGCAGGACTATTAGGCTAAGGTAGTAAATACTGCGGGGCCCTATTAACTCTAACTACCGCGCTGATCACCCTTGGGTACGAGGGTGGATTCAAAACATAGCCGACATATATGAGATAATAGGGTCGGATGAGGCCGTCGCAGGAGCTGTAAAAGGTGACAAACTTGCCTTTTGTTATTAGAGGGAAGATCGTCATTTTAAATTGGGTTTGCGGAATTGCGGGAAGTTTTTTATTACCGTAATAAAAAATTTTAATTTGCTCCCGCCGCCCCAGCTCACATTCGTCATCGCGTAGACGTCGAGGAGGAGAACGAAACATATTTTAACACGAACTCAAATTCAACTAAGCTTACCCCTATCCTGAGTTGCTTCCTTTAACCACCAGGGGACGTCAAACTTGAAAAAAATGTATTTTCAAATAACTTTGATACTCCCTGTAAGATTTTATTAAAATGGCAACGCACTAATTACATTAAAAAGTGGTCTCGGTCAAAATTCAAAATTGTTTCTGTGGAAACGAGTCACTTTTGGCCTCTGGAATAAAGTTCCGGTCAAAAAAAAAAACCGCAGATGGTTTGTTTGTCTGCTTTGCAGCATTTGAGACACAGTGTAGATGGAGCAACAACGTTTTGCGGCTAGTGATATAACCGATTTGCAAGGAAAGTTGCATCCTTAAAATCCCC
>NW_019416890.1:0-17692 GCF_000390285.2 Anoplophora glabripennis
CCCACAAAGCGCCTACACCGGCCGCATTTGCGGTCGGGGTAGACGACGGATGGGGCCCACCTACGAAGGCTGTCCAGGCCTACACGAGATGATGCAGTATAAAGAGGGCTAATCCCCCTCGATCCCAAATCATTGAGGCCAATTTCTAGCCATGGAATAATGGCGCGATTATGATTTTTATTTTGTGCCATTGTTCTTTAATAAGTGAAATTTATATTAGGCTCCGACTTTTGGCTCAATATTAAAAAGAAGTACCTACTTGAAAATTATGTAAATACGTATTTCTCGCGAAGGTGTTCCAATTGTAAGTTTAGCATAAAGAGTAGAACGATAGAAGAACACTTTAGGAGTAGTTCCCTGGCAATTGGAAAGCAGCAAATAGCTATAGTAGATCAAATGAATAGAAATAGAATAGAATTTTTATCAAAACGAAAGCACGTAATCGTAATATACACAATACACATGATATTTTTTGCCAATTTTATATTTATTGATACCTAACTTCTAAGAATTAGTTAAATGTTTTAAACCATAGATCTAATAATTATACTATTATGTTTTAAACGGTGTTGCTTGAACAAAGTTGTAGTACATAAGTAATACATATATCTAGTAAGTTTATTGAAATTAATTTTTTATACAAACATTATTTACAGAAGCAATTTATATTTAACATTTGAACCTGGAATAAATTATAACTATAATAGGCAATGTTGCAAAATAGAGAACCTTTGATTGAAATTTGCGAGGTACTGGCCGAAAGAGAAGAGTTAAAAGTTACATGTAAATTAGCCGCTAAAGATGCGTTAATAGCAGGATTTGGAGCATTTGCTGGTGCTCTTATTGCGGGTCCAATTGGAGTTGCAGTAGGTAAGAAATAAAAGTTAGTTTTTTTTGTAAATGATTCATGTACTTTGATATTTGGAAATGTCAAGTGTAATAATTAAATGTAAACAATTTGCCCAAAGCTCCCTCAGAACAAAACAAAGCAATAAACTGAATATTCCGTAGCACCATAATGTTAAAAATAGTTATGGTCCATAAACAAAATTTTTTTGTGTAATTTTTTTACTGTAACTTCATTTGTAAAATTATTTCAATGAAACTTATACGAAAGTTTGTGGGATAACTAAACACGAATATTAATAATTTTTACCAAAAATATAGATATAAAAACACCTTGATAATCTTTTGTTTTTTGTCATATATTTTTGTTGGTGTTTTTTGAAACATATTTACTATGAAAAAGTATATTTGTTACATATAGCTTAAAAGACCCCATCTATGTGGTTTATTAAACCGTGTTATGTTGCTTCGCTATGTCGTCTTTTATTTATCGAATAGTTGCAATGAGCATACATATTTGATTACCCTGTCGAAAAAATCTGATATATTTTCCTGTCTACCATTTGATTAATTGCCTACAAAAGCAATAAATAGCCAGAAATATTCACCCAGTATCGATGAATTAAAAACATTACCATTTCAACTCATTGGTCACCACCTTCAACCTTCAATAAATCATGGGTGGGCGGGGCCTTTAAAATACAGAGTTTTTAAGTAAAATGGATTTTAATTTTCTTAGCAATTATCAGTTAGACAGTCAAGTATCTGGTGGTGTTTTAGAATAATTAAACTTCAATCCTTTTTCGCTAAATTTGTTAATTAAATATGTACTAGTGACAAACATAGATTTAATATTTTTTGGCAAATGAAAAGACGAACTTAAATTAAAAAGTCAATGACTTGCTAAGATACAGCTCTCTTAATGTACCAACAAAGCTAATTGTACAAGGCTATATCACAGAAGGTTTTAATTTACTTACAAAAAAAAGTATTTGTTAGATTAGTATTCTACCCTGAATATTTGTCTATCCATAACTGTAGAAAATTAAAACACATTTTTTGAGATGATTTAAAAAAAAAAGAATGGTGAAACAAAGAATTTTCATGAGGAGAAAATTTTGTATGAAATTTACAAAATAAAAAATTAAAATAGAGGGTGCCCATCCCGAAGTTTCGAAAAGGGTTGCACATATATTTTTTTTTATTAATTATCTGATAGATATGATCAAGTGTTCATTGCTATAACTAGGAAAAATTAAAATTTTGCAAATAAAATTGTATTTATTATTAATTAATTATTGATGATGAAAAAAATATTTTGTACTGTACGAGCAACCCATTTCGTGAACACCCCCATTTTAATTTCTTATTTCACAAATTTCATTGGAAATTTCTTATCGTGAGGTAAAAAGTGGTATGGCTCCTGTTTTTATCTATAAAAATATGACGTCTTCAATTTTCATTTTCATATTTTTAGCAGCCTCTACATTTTAGGTAAGCAAGTTTGGCTATACAAAAAACTTCCTCGTGCAGAGTTTCATTGAAATATCCTAATAAATGATGCCATTATCAAAAAAAATTAACCAAGAAAAATTTCTTAATGGTCTGTCAATTTCTAAGGAAGCATGTTGGTAATGGCAAAGTCTAAGGAAGCTTTTGTTAATTTTAATATGCCTAATTATGACATAAGTCATAATAATTTTATTGAGGACAACCTCAATAAAATAATATCTAATTACTTATAGTAAACCACAGCACTAGAGTGACTTTCTATTTCTGGTAACATAGTTTTGTATGTTATAGGTGGAACCGCAGCATCTATAGCAACAGCACTGAATAGCAGAGGAAAATATAGATCTGTTGTTGATATCCTGAGATATGATTTAACTCCAACACAACAAGCAAAATTAACCGAAGCAGTTAAAAAAGCAGTAAATAATGTGAATGTAGATGATGTGGCAATGTTGATGACAATTGTTTTAACTAGTACAACCTTAAAAGAAGCCATTCTGAAAGAACTTGCTTCTTTTCTTTTGAAAGAATTAAATCTGAACATGTTAAGGTAAAATTCAATATATAAGTAACAGTTAATTTGAATTTATGTTTTTTTTAAATACTATTCGAATTTTTAGTGTTTTGTTAAATTTTATCTCTTTATTTGTACGTGTAGCATTTTTCCTTCAATAATTTTATTTTATAGTATATATCGATTTTATAAATATCAATATAAAAAACATATCAGTGGTAGCTGAAAATTGAAGGTATCATATTTTTATAAATAAGTTTGTATACTGTTCTTTAGGTGATGGTTTTTACACCCATAAAAAGAGATCTTTCATGATGAGAAAGTTTTAATCAAAATTTGCAAAACAAAATAGGAACAGCACTCCTGGGCTCTTGAAAAGGGTTGCAGTATATGTGCAAAGAAAATTTTATTTTTTTTATTTTTATTAAAGTAATTGCATTATGAAGTTTTAAAAATGAGATGTTATTATCAAATTAAAATTTAAATAACTACCTATGAAGAAAGTTTTATTTTAAAAATGAAAAAAAAACTCCTAATTATTGTACCTGTCAGTTGTTTATGAAAAAAAATATATTTTGCACAAAATATATTGAAAGTCTTATTAAGATCCCAGGGGCTACTGCCTCTATTATAATTATTTATTTCACAAGTTTTGACTTTTTCGTTATGAATTTTCTCTTTATTATGGCCATTTCAGTTTTCACTAGCTGCCAATGTAACATATATTTTTACATACAGATCGTATTTTTTTTGTTTTTTTTTCTTGGATGCAATAATATAAAATCTCATTGATCTAAATCTAATAATAAGGGCGGTATGACTAAAATATTGTACCATATTTGTAGTATATTAGGAAAGAATTGTAAGTTCCCAAGCAATTGTATTTGTCTATACCAAGGGTCGGCAACTGGCGGACCGCGGTCCAGGTCCGGACCGCAGAAGGTAAAATACTGGACCGCCAAAAATTTTTTGAAAGTATAAATTACTCAAATAAATTATTTAAAAAATGTTTTTTACGTTTAAGTGCCAATCTTATCATTTTTTCTAGTATTTTACAATTGTGTGAGTGTTTTGAGTTCTTAATTAGTAAGCAGATTAAATTTGAGTCCAAATTAAAATTAAAAAATAAGAAATATGAATTTTTTTTTGGACCTCGTTAAAAATTTTCAAAAGTATCCGGACCCCACCTAAAATTACTTGCTGACCCCTGGTCTATACATTAAAGGAGAGAACGCATTAGGCGGTCGCGGTCCCGTCGCATCGCGGTCTGTTCTGGGCTGAGCTGATCACGGTCTTTCACAAAATCTGTCGGATTTGGCAATTGCACACAATCCTGCTCGCGCTCTCCTTAAATAGTTGGGGTATTATTTTAGTAGTTAAGAAAATCAGTTCTATGGAAGAGGAAGCTCGTCTTGATCGAGACGAGCTCGGGAATGTCTAGTGCATACATTATCAAATATGGGAAGGAACTCCACCGCGCACGATCGAGACTAGCACGGTCTACGATGCGACGGGTCCGCGAATGCCTAATGCGTTCTCACCTTAATTATTATTTTTGTCCTTATCTCCCTTACCATTAAAGAACAAATAATCAAATGTTACTTCATTGTAAGAAATCCTTTTAACAAAATGCTAAGTAAAAATACTCGGATTGTTCCAAAAAGCACAATTTTGGTGTATATGCATCAAATTATATTTTTGAATACCTATAATTTGGAAAGTATTAATAACATATAAGGGTTAGAAAAAATATAAGGGGTGTGAAATGTTATATGAATTAACCTGTACTTAAATTCCAAACCAAAGGTTTGTCTAGGCAATCAATGTACAGAATTTAGGTAGTAATTTGGATTTATTTGCGTTTCTTAGAACCCATTTAAAGATGCTTTATTAATCAAAAGGTTTAAGCTTTAATTAACGTTATTATTGCCATTTATAACTGTTTGAGATGGTCAGCAAGTCACTAAATTATCTTATTATTTCTTAACTGTCGATTTTATGTACAATAATGAATGTCAGTGTACATAACATTAATATTGATTACTTCTATATACAAGAGTAGCTTTGATTCTGAAATGAATTTTAGGAATAAAGTATCAAATGAACTCATAATAATATATTTATATACAGGTGGTTTCATTCTTATTGATCAAACTTTAGGTTTAGATAGATGATTAAAAAGTAATGATATTTTTGCAGTAATAATGCAGTTATTAATAATGCAACATTTTAAATAGACACTCTATTCATAAATGACCACAGAAAAATTCAAGAGAACTCTTTTATTATAAAATGGGCAGAGATTTTGAATAATATTGTTTTTTTAACACGTTCACTGCCATCTTGGTCTATAGGGCCGAGAATAAAGTGTTATAACACTAAAAACTCGGTCAAATAGACCGAGATACAATTTGTCTCATGGGCCATCTAGGTCTATGAGACCGAGATCCATTTGAGGTTCTCGGCACCGTCGGTCTATTCTCTTATGAGAATAAACGCAGGAACAAACCGAGTTGGCCTGTTGGACAAGTTCGCCCCTTACAGTTTTCATTTCTGAAATTACGAATATTATACTACGGTGCGCTCTTGTTCTGAAGCCAATTTTTACAGATTTATATTATTTATTTTTATAATAAAAACACGTATCGGTAAGTTTATTAAATATTGTATTAAAACCACTTAAGTAACTAAAGGTACAAAGAAAAAAATATAAAATGACAAACATAACATTTTATTTTACTACTAACATTACAAACTTTTTGCAAATAAATCTTGTATTACACCCTATGACTTGCATTAAAGCATTCCCAACATAAAATAGGTTCATCAGGACAGGACTGACAATAAGTTCTAACTTTTCTTATATTTCTGGCGATTTTCCAGCCGCTCTCTGCTCTCACTTTCTCGTAGCATTTGATACATGGCCGTCTTTTGTTGTACGGCTTTGTTCCAATTTCATGACGATTTCGTATTTTTTTTAGAGTAGATTCAACTAAATTTTCTGAAGGATAGGATTCACATAACTTGGAACTTCTTTATACATAATCCAAGCATTTACCATCGCTGTGTTCAAAATTATTTCAATTGCTAATTTTCGGTACCACTACTGATTTTCATAATGGTGATTGATATGACGTCATTTGGTCTGAAAGGTCAACTGCGGATTTGCCAGCGTTGTAGTCTACGACCATTTGTGGTTTATGCTTGATATTACCGACGCGATTTTTAGTCGGTACTACGGCATCTGAATGTTTTGTGGATAATAAAAGGACATCGCGCTTGTCACGCCATTTTAAAACATCAGAAATCATTTGTGCATTTTCCGAATGATTTGTTTACCACTTTTTAATTTCTTACTAATAACTTCTGTAGGCAAAGCTTTTCGATTTTTCCGAAGTGTACCTACGAAGTGTGTTTGACTGTTTAGTAATTTGGAAGCCAAGTCAAAACTCGTATACCAATTGTCAGTAATAACAGTTCGACCACAGTTTAGAATCAGTTGACAAAGATTCATCACTACACTTGTAGGAGTTCTTTTTTGGCATTCTAAATTTTTACGTGCATATATTTGCATACTGTATGTAAAACCACCATAGCTACATAACTTAATACCATATCGGTGGCGCTTGTTTTTTATATACTGTCTCATGATAGGTCTTCCCCTAAAAGCTATTTAAGATTCATCCACGCATACAGATTCTGAAGGCTCGTATACACTTTGGATATTTTTTTGAATTTTGTCCACAACTGGTTGTACTTTATACAGGATGATTTTGAAAGTAGGGTATTAATTTCAACTGATGACAGTAGGCATTAAAATAAATCATTTTACAAAAAATTGCTCTAATAAATGTGTTTTAATGACCGAGATAACTGAGTTTAAAGTTATTGCAAATTTTGAAGCCGACTCTGTAAATCCCTAACTTACCCTAATAGGTGAAGCAACGGAACACGCTAATGTTGGCTGATACGTTATCGATAAGCCACGTGTTAAGTAGCGCGCACTCCTTGCTTTGATTGTCATGCTTCCTTCAGGTAGTATGTATTATAAACGAATTGTGTTTTCGTTATCATTTTGGTGTTTTATATTGTGTATTTAGTATCTTTTTATGTTAATTTGCTGTCAGAGTGATAAAACAATGGCCCATGTGTATAGTAATAATGAACTTGTGGATATGTTGTTAGTGAACGGAGAGTGAGAGATTTTGGATATCGTTGAGGAGAACCCCACAACGAGTACGAGAAAAATTTCACACCAGGTAAATGTATCCCAAAGCAAAGTATGGCAAACTTTACGAGAAAATCAACTTTATCCGTTCCACATACAACGTGCGCACGCATTACTACCCGAGGATCACCCTAAGAGAGTTCAATTTTGTGAATGGTTACTGCAACAAAACAATGCTAGCGAAAATTTTACGAGACATATCTTGGCAACGGATGAAGCGACTTTTACTAGAAATGGGATAAATAACTTCCATAATACACATATATGGGCTGTAGAAAATCGCCATGAAATTCGACGAACAAACTTCCAGCAAAGATTTTCCTTAAATGTGTGGGCAGGAATTGTAGCTGGAAAGCTTGTTGGACCTGCCATTTTACCGGATCGGCTAACTGGTTTAGATTATCTGCATTTCTTACAGAATAATTTACGCGAATTACTTGAAAAAATTCCGTTACATGTTTGTCAAAATATGTGGTATTTACACGATGGCGATCCGCCTCATTGTCGGCGTGAAGTACGTGATCATTTAAACAATGTTTTTAATGACAGATGGGTCGGACATAATGGACCAATTCTATGGCCTCCACGAGCTCCGGACTTAAAACATTTGCTATGAGTGTACAGGACCGGATTACATAATTTAAAAAATGCGAAAATAGATTGTTATTTCTGATTTTTTATAAATAACATTTTATTCTTCTATTTTTTGTATAACACTTGTTCTTGAAATAAGTAGGCGCGTACTAAAATTACTACCCCACTTTCAAAATCACCCTGTATAACCGATCTACAGTGCTTCCTTCATTGTCTGCAAAATGTACCACACGAAGAAGAAGGCATTGCCACATTGAACATTTTTTCTTTACTCCAATATTAAGATATGTTTGGCATTTTTACAATGCCCATATAAGAAATGAGACCAAAGAATCGTTTGATTGCAAACTTGTTCTTTGGAATCCACTTATGTAGTTTCGACTGGTGAGAAGTGTCAATATCTTTACATAGTGTCTGGGTTGCGTACAAATTTGTTTGTTCTGCTACATCTACAAAAAAATCGTCATCCACCAGTGAAAAATAAAAGTCTTCGGGGTCTGCTCCCTGCATCATAGCAACAAACTCAGGACTCACACCAAAATTTTTGGAAAATGGCATCAGATTTGGCTGATTACCTTTTGGCAGCCCCCATGTATCTGTAGCATTTGCAAAATCATTCAAATCGGACAAGAATATATGGCTTTGTGTTAGGTATTAAAGATCTGATTGATGGCCCCCAAGGTTTACTTCGACTTCAGCATGAGATGTTGACTGGAAATCACCGATTAATTTATTCTGTGTTGTAGGTTCGAAATCTGACAGCCTCCCCTTGGTTCAGCATATGACGTTGACAAAATCTCAAGTGAAGGCAAACATGGTCTTGCAGAAACAGACGTGCCTAATTCTATCTCTGATTCAGAATCAGATCTATATACAGTACTGTCAAATCGGGATCCTTTGTAGAATCGTTTACGAAAAACCGGTTTCGTTATCACAAAATACCCAAAAAATATATAAAGAATGTACCTGAATCAAAATCCGATTCTTCACCAGACAGATCAATCTTTGAAGCAATATCTTGCAACTCTTTTTCACTTAGAGGGCGTTTATAATCTCTTTGATTTCGAGACATTGTACCTAACCACAAACTAACTAAACTAGACGTACGAGTACCTTCTTTGAAACAAGATTGCACACTGAACAAGTTAGGACAGCTCAACTGGCTGAAACCGGACCGCGTAGCAGACCGAGATGGCGTAGACCAGAGCTGGGTAATTACTTGTAATTTAAAAAGTTACAATTACAAATTACTTTTAAAAAAAAAGGAACTGATTACATTTACAAAGTATATTCTTTAAAAAAGGAATTATATTAATTTAATTACAGTTACATGGAAAATGGATTAAGCAATTACTTTTCTAATAACTTATAGTGACCAAACAGAGAAAAAGGAAAAAGTTAAGTTAAAAATTTAAATTAAAAGTGTGTAATATTGCGTTTTATTATTTATTAGAATTGATACTAAAATGAAAAGATTATTCTTATTCATTTTCTAATATAGAATTTTTATATTTTTATTCCTAATCTAATAATTTAAACTAGTTCCGTTCATACTACAATTTTATATTATTGGTCAGGTAATTAATTCAACCCGATGCTCTTTTTTTTGGTTGTTAGTACATTTGCAAAATATAGAATACAGTAGTTTTGGGTAGACTGGAAAGCAATAATTATTATTAAAAAAATTACGAATCGAACAAGTACGAGTGAAAGGCTGAGTAACCGAACCAGCAGTTTTCTCAACTCATAATAAGAGCAGTAACACATAGATACATAATATATATTTTTATAAAACTTGATGCTATAGACAACATATTTTTACTTCGTATATTTTCTAAATTAATAATAATTATAATAAAATAAAATGTACTCTGTTAATTCTGAGGTTAATTCACCAAATCACTTTTTATT
Source organism: Anoplophora glabripennis (assembly GCF_000390285.2). Classification (NCBI taxonomy): domain Eukaryota; kingdom Metazoa; phylum Arthropoda; class Insecta; order Coleoptera; family Cerambycidae; genus Anoplophora; species Anoplophora glabripennis. Next base: position 9,606 of record NW_019416890.1, read on the forward strand.
GTTCACGCGGCACAAGGCTTTCCTCAAATGAAATAATAGAAGTCTGCAAGTCTGTACGCAATTACGCAATACGCATGATCTTAAAAGTAATTATAATTATTAGAAAAAGTAATTGTAATTGGAAAAAGTATTTGTACTTATAGAAGTAAGTTGTAATTCGATAGTTCAAATAATATAATTACAAATTACAATTCCTATAACAATTTTGCTGCAATTACAATTCCAAATTACTTTAATAAAAAAAAGTACTTAAATACAATTACAATTACAGGATAAAAAAGGGAATTGTAATTGCTAATTACTTTTTCACCAGGAATTACCCAGCTCTGGCGTAGACAAAAACTAAAATTACCCTACGCCAACTCGGTCTACTGGACCGAGGGAAGAAAAAAATATTCTAAGATCTACAAGTTATTTTTTAAAATTTTCACTTGTTTTCGTTTAGTTTTGTAGTATAATTTAATATCAACAATGGCTTCTAAGGAAAAAAAATAAAAAATCACGGCTTCATAGTCAAACTAAGTGAATGTTCTACCGGCAGGGAATGTATATCAACCTTTTTTTTTATTAAAAAGTAAACATTTTTCGAATATAGTATATATAAACAAACTCATATTTTTTAATAATTCATCTATTAGCAAAGTTTGATTTGTAAAAATAGAATCATGTTGTATATTTTCTCCGACGATTGCACTTACCAAAGAGTGCATCTCGTCCACCACAAAACAAATAAGCTCTTCTATAAAAAATAATTTCAATCTACTGCATATCTCGTGCTCAAGAGTCGAACTACTCTTGTTGACCCATACAAGTTACAGGGTGTAACTGAGTGGGGGTCATATTTTTACAGGGGCTTCCTTTGAGTTTTAGAAACATGTATTAATAGTTTATTTTTTCAAGTTTTGTTGTGAATACTTAATTTTTTTAAATCCCTTTTTTTAATCGTAATTTTCTTACCCCGCTGCTGGACAAGTTAGTGTAACTTCAAACTCGCCGCGCTTTAGTTGCAGAGCATGCACAATTATGAATTGGGCTGCGCATTGTTGTCAGATCTTATATTTAAAGGAAAGGTTATTAAAACGCAAATTTCCACTCGCCAAGAGGCACTGCTTTTTGTCACAATATTTTTGTCGAGTAGGTGTTTGCCACGAGCCCTACCTATCAGAAAACTCAAGTAGTAATCAAAATGAAATATATAAAAATAAATAAATATGTTTTACCTGGTTTTTATAACAACATTTAAGATTTTGTGGCAAATATTCGAGTACTGGTAGCAGGACCCTCTTCCATGACATTTAAAATTTCTGGTTCAAAGATCCCATAATCTCTTAAATGTCGAATCAATCTGTTATTTTCTTATTCGGTACTTCCTAACAAAAAGTAGTCTCTAATCATATCAACTCGCTTTCTTGATTCGTATATGTGCTTTTTCATAATGTACAAATACAGTATAATCTCTATAATCTGGCACGTCACTACACCGGCACGTCCAGTAATCCGGCGTTATTTTTTCCGCGTTTGTTTACTATTCTTGAAGAATACAGTTTATACAGTTATAGTTTAGTTGAAAGATTATTTTACAGAAACATAAACACATTACAATATACATATATATACACGTACACAACTGTAATATGTATGTATCTATGTACCAATCTCTGTTAATAAACAATTAAAAGTAAGGTTTTTTAATTTAATACTGTTTATATATACATTTTCCATTCATCCGAATTTTCCAGTACTCCGGTACTCTTAGGTTTTTAATGGTGCCGGATTAGTGAGATTGTACTGTACTTGAAAATAAAATACAAAATTTCCGTGTATCATCACAACACTGAAATAAATATAACTATAAAATTATACACTTATACCACAAAGGCACTTTATGTACAACCTTCCCCAAACCGATAAAGTCAAAGACTAAATAAATATGTAACCAAATGAAACTGCAGTTTTTGACCATTTCCGTTTTACATCAGGTGTAAGGACAGTCAACTTATATCCGTTTTCAAAGGCATACAGCAACAGAACAGTGGTTTTTTAGTGTTTGGTGCTTCGTCCACATTAACATAAAAAAAATATGGTGACTAAAATAACACTTCGTTGTAATATACCAAAAAAACATGGTGACCTCAAAATAACACCTAGCCATTCTCATACCCCAAAATGTAGATTGATTTAAAAACAACCGGCAAAGTTGATATTGCACTTCATACACATATTCTGGGTGCCCCAAGAATTAAAGTGCATTTTAAAAAACTAATTATAAATCAACTATTTATTTGATTAAAAAAATTCAGATTCATGTTCAGGAGAACACACACTATTACCCCTAAAAAACTGACCCCACTTAAAGTAACACCCTGTGTAAATAGAAAGCTACACTTTAAGCATGTTAATACCATGTTGTTGTGGATCAATAACCAGGCTTCTTATTAAAATATATTTTAAATATTTGCTCATTTACATTTACTTGTGAGGATAGTACTGAGATGAATATTATTGTGATTAGGTACAAAATTATTAAAAAAAAAAAATTTAATATCTTGTTCTCACCTACTTTGTTTCTTTTTTCAGTCAAATTTAGCGATGGTTTTTAATGAAAAGACTGCTCCCTGTATAAAAATGGTCTTATCTCAATTCTTATTCATACTTTGTATTTGTGAAATGATTTTAAAATGTTACTGAAAGACTGATATGTTAGATGGAATAAAAGATTTACTTTTTGAATAAGAATCAACTTTGTATCGTGACAAAAAACAATTTTTATAAATTTTGAACTAGTTAAGTTTTGTTTTTAAATACTGAATCTACGTGACTGGCATGTTTTAAATTTGTATTAACAACTCTTTTAATAGAAGGTACATTTTTATCAGTGTTCATACTTCGTCCAGATATATGTCCCATGTTGCTTATTCTTTACATATTGTATATCATCGATTATTGTAATAAAAATAAAAATCTGAGTTCTGAAATTAATTTAAAATAATTGATATAGAATATGGTTATTGTATAATTCATTATTAATTTAATGGATAAGTACCTATATTTGTGATATTTTCCTGTTTGAATAAATCTAATAAAAGCCGAGTATAGTTTTTATTTATTGTACCAAAATGTGTTTCTGATTTACAGCCTCCTGAATTACTAACTGTCTTATAAAAATTATTATTTCTAAGATACAGTTGTTTTTAATGTTTTTTTTTTTTTTGTTATTGACAAAGCAAATTTGATTTACTTTCCATTATTATTTTCAGATTTAATTTATGTAGTTACTTATATGATCCATACTTTTAAAAAAATATAAAACTTGAAACATATGGCCTATTAATTATTTAAGCTTTTAGTATTTTATAACATTGAACTGAATAGGTACCTACATTACTTAAGAACCTTTTTTTTACTTCAGGCTAATTGATTTTTTAAATTGAAAATGTTTTTTTTTATTATTTCTATTGTTTGCATATTTTATATATTGACATAAACATTCAAAAATAATATAGTCTTTCCTACCATAACAGAATTTTATTATTGGAATTCAAAAATGGATTTCAAAATCATTTAGGCCTTGTAAAGTAAAAGAAAGTCCTGTAAGACAATTAAAATTGATTAAGTAATCCTTAATTTTGAAGGTTTTTAAAAAATTGTTTTAGAAGAACTCTTGTTCCTTATCAGAAAATGTATAGTTAGAAATTATTGGCTTCCATGTACAAGTATGAAACGGAACAATTTTCCATTTTTCTATAGAATATTCACATGAATTACAATTTGATTTCTCTTGAGATTAATCACTGGAATATACATTTACTTCTTTCAATTATGCAATACAGAAAAGCATTGGCATTTTTAATACATTTACAGAAAAAAATTGTCAAATGTTAGGAAATTGTCAACTAATTGAAATTTGTGAAGTACTAGCGGAGCATGAGGACTTAAAAGTTACTTACAGATTAGCAATAAGAGATGCTGTAATTGTTGTATTGGGTGCCTATGTAGGAGGTATTCTAGCTGGTCGCCTCGGAATTGCAATAGGTACTAATTAATAATTACACTTACACTGGTTTCACATAGGTAACTTATCCACAATCAGTTTGTTTTTTTTTTTAAATTAATTTTATATTATAAATTTTTCTATATTTGATGAATAATTAGAAGCAAATAGTTTTATTAAATTTTCATAAAAATAAAGCAAAAATCCAGTAAAAATTTTACACACTCCACAAAACCATGTTTTGCTTTCTTTCAGATTAGAAATTCGTGAATTTCTTTGACTAAATTTGCTGTATTTATACATATCCAATTTATTCACGAACAAATATTTTGCCAGATAAATTATAAATTTTATTTTAATTATAGAGGTAAGTATAATGCACAACATAAAATGATAGATTAGATTAAAACCCAAAAATAATCACAATCTGAAAATACAAATTTTGCTGACATTGTACACAAGTTTGTATATTTCAATTTTAGTAAATTTCTGAATAGTTGCATGAGATATAAACATATAGTGAGGGCCATTAAAGTATGCATTCTTTCTGAAATATTTTTCAAAGGACCCCGCACGAACCTTGGCTCCCAGTTAAGTTGGCTGAATTTTTTTATGTTACATATTTAGGCGTCCTGAATAAATGTCTTCATAGGCGCAATCCCAAAACTCCATGGGTTCAGAGATAAACCCTCCTACCAAATCACAAGCAGGCTAACCCACGTAACCCTGGCAACAGCGAGTTTAGTCGCTTATTTTTCTTGAAATAATCGCAATCAGTTAAAGACCTAAACATATTTTGATTTGACTAAAAAAAAAAAGCAAAACCTAAACACTTTTTGGTTTAGCCAGTGGTGGATTTACACATTTACCGCCCCTGCCGATGTCTACAATTCAATACCCTATTTATCTAAGTGGTGAAACATGTTGAATTGTATGTGTTTAAATATAATTTGCTGTTCGTTTTGAATTGAAAATAGGATAAAAAATTTTTCCCTATCTTCCCTTAAAATTAACCCTTTCACTGCTCCAGACGTATATATTCGTTAAAAATTTATAGGGCTCAAACTGCTCCAGACGGATTAATTCGCATGAATAGTTATTGGATCAGGCTGCTCAAACCGTATATATTCGCAACCATGCGCATCAGTGACTCGGTCATTGCAATTGGTAAGGCGAATTTTTGCGGGCGAGCTTATACCGATTGTGACAAATATTTTTATGGAAAGAGGTACTGGTAATCGGTTTCTATTTAGCACATATACTGTATTTTATTCAAAATAAAATCGTAAAATTTATCGTAAATCGTAATTTAACACAACATAATGTAAAACTATAAGTGGTCTAACTGCTCCAGACGTATATATTCACACGCGATAAACTTTCACGCACGGCGCGGTAGCTACGTTCAGACGTATTGTGCAGCGAAAGGGTTAATGACATTATGTCTGATTCACCCTGTATATATTTTTTTTCAATTCAAAACGAACAGCAAATTATATTTGCCGTTTCATTTATCGCATTAAATGATTTTATTTTTTTTTTTTATATTTTTGGGCGTGTATAATAAATTTTCCATTGCAATTAAAAATTGACCAAAATATACGACGAAAAAAAATTTATTTAGTGTTTAAAATTTTTATAGAACTGTACTATTGTACCACAGTCAGAAAATATAAAAATACTACATTTTTGCTACAATTGAGAAAAATCTTAAAGTTTACCATAACAGCACCATTTAATTTTTTTGAGCTATTAATATTTAAGCTGCTATTAAATAAACATTCGCTAGTTACATATCTCTCAAGGTAATGCAAAACATGCGGAATTAATTGATGTTAATACATTTTACATTACATTTAACCACATTAGTTTTCATAGAATACCTCTAATTCTGTTTTCATTCAACAGGTGGTACTTTAACATCTATATTAAGAGCCTTCATTAATAGACGAAAATATAAATCAGTTGTTGAAATTATAAAATATGATTTAACACCCAAGCAGAAAAGAAAACTGATCAAGGCCATAAAGAAAGCTATAAGAAATGCATCCATCGAAGACGTGACAAATTTAATGTCGATAATAACAAATGTAACAATAAAAGAATTAATTCTCAATGAAATAGCTTCCTTTCTTTCAAGAGAATTAAATCTAGCTGTAGTGTCAAAATAACTTCTCATCACACACAATATAATACTTTTGAATATAATGGAATATACAATCAAAATTACTTTACACATAAAATTGCAGGTTTAACACATTTTAAATTGTCTTTTTTTTATTAATTGCACAAATTAACTACATTTATTCATAATGAAAATATTTTCAAAGATGTAATGAATTATCTTAAAACGATTTTAATTCTTTCTTTTTTCTAATTAATTATATTTAAGTGTACATTCTTTTAATTAATAAAAATAAATTTACAGATCAATCTGTACTAATTTATTCCACATCTTTCTTAAAAAAAGTAAGAATATGGTTACACAACATATATTTTCACAGATGAAATGAAATGGGAAGTTCTGTAACAAATATATTATTTTAATAACAGTATACATGTCTTAGAGTACCTATCTTGTAAATATAATTCTTGTGAAATAAAAAGATAAAATTAAACATAGAAAAATAGACACTTGACAATTTTTTTAAAACAATAATTTAATTAAAATTAATATCTAAAATTTGTATGCTCTTTCAATGGTCTAAAATTCTCATATTGCCTGAAACTATTTTATTCTCCAGGCAAGCTCCTGATGGAATATCTATCCTGTCTCCGTGGTTGGCTATAATAATTACTGTACCCTGTAAAAAAATGTTTTAACTGATCAATCTTTTAATTTAAAGGTATTCAACTAGGTATTTCTAGAGCTTGACACCTTGGTGAATAAATATGGTGCAAATATTAGCGAGAGGATATCGTTGTGCAGTGGTACAGAACTCGTTTCATTCGTTGGTGTAACTACGTGAAGGGAAAAATACTAGTGACCTATATCAGTATTTTTAATTTTATATCTAGAGGTGGAATGTTCCTTTTCAAAATAAGTCGCAATTTTTTCTGATAAACTTCAAATTGCAAGATGTTAGTATCTTTAATATTATTTTTAAATTTAGTGATGCCACTGAGTTCTCAAGCAATGCCAAGCTCTAGTCATTATTCTTAGAAGTATATTTATTAATTTAATTATTTTTATTATTTCTTGAATAGTTAAAACTAATTTGTATAGTATATTACTATATTATCAATATTTAATTCAATCCAGTAGGTATCTATTTAGCTAAATGCATGGTCACTGATTTATTGAATAATATAATATCTCCAAAACTACATAGTGTCCAGAAATGAATGAACTATACTTCATAGTTACAAGTTACCTTCATACAATGTTGGGCCTCCTTAATATTTTTTTTCACATTTTTAACATAACCATCACTTTCTAAGATATTTCAAAGATATCTGGTACAGCAGGGTTTTTGCTACACCTGAATATAAGTTTTTTTTTTTACTGAAAAGCTAGATGCCACTAGGAATATCTTAAAACTAGTTTTCTTGCCATTTTTTTCTTTTGTTAGTAGGGATTGTTAGAAAATGCAGGCATTTTATAAAACCTGATTTTATTTTGCTAGAAGACGCAAATGCTTTATAAAACTCTCTTTGTTTACTGTAAAACAGATACATTAAGACCCCGCTTAACGCGTAGGATACGTTCCATCAAAGTAGAGCGTAATGCGAAACAGCGCTAAACGAAGCTATCTTAACATGTAAATAATGGGGTTAGGGGAAGATGGATAGAAAATTGGTTAGGTATTAAATTTAATAATTATGTTTTTTTTTTAATAAAAATAAAACCAAACATTTATTTCTTACAAAAATAAAAACAATACAGGGTGGGCCACCAATAACGCCTCGGTCGCTAGTGACCAAACGGCAAATGTTATAGAAACCTGTTTAGGTGGGTACGTGTAGGTTGATTACGGCTACATTTTAAAAATATTTTGAAATATACAGGGTGTCCAGGAAAAGCGTACCATATCAAAGTTATGTTTTTTTAAATGGAACACCCTGTATTTTACTGCATTTTTGAAAGCACCGTAAA